>NC_072735.1:137291629-137481628 GCF_026930045.1 Uloborus diversus | reverse complement strand
AGGGAAGGCCGGACTTTTCCTTTTCGGAAAAAAGCCGGATTTTGATCGCAACCAGTCATTGCGTGTAAAGCAACCAAGGCGGAACAAACGGTTTCTCCTAAATTCTAAAGTTCAGAGACATTGTTACATCTTAAAGATTTTCCAACGCCAACTTCCATCCAGGCCTTTATTTAAGAATTCAAAAACTTCATGTTAGCCAATATTATAACTAATACATCAGTATCTGAACATCGTAGGTGGACGTCATATGGAGGCTGCAGCTCTTCAAAACTTAGCAAAGATGGTAAATCATTTTTGTGTCGGATTCTTCGCGGTCTGGGGCACGATTGAATATGATCTACTATTTTTACAACTTTTCTGTTGATGGTTTCAAATCTATAACACTGTTTGTAGTTAATATACACAAATTTATCTTCAAAATAAATCGCTTTGTTATCTCGTTCCCAGTTTTTTAATAAATATTCTAGCAAATCTTCTTTAAAAGTAATATTTTTTAATTGATTCAAAAAGTCAGAGGGACGTGCTGCAGAGTCTCCTATCTGAATTTTTTGACCTCTGTGAGTTCCGCTTATTATATCGTCGCCTTAGAACAACAGTAAGATATCTTAGTGTTATTTCTGGGATTAGTTATCTTGCTGTTGCTCTGAGGCGACGATATGTTCCTTATCTTTTATGGAAGGAGACGGGGTACGTGTCGAAAACAATTACTACGAATACTGCAGAACATACTTAATAATTTTCTCAATATCATAGCATAAGATGATGGAATTTCTTTCATTAGATGTAATAAAAAGAATCCATCATGGATGAGAAATTTTGGTGGTTCAGAATTGATGTTTTTTTAAGCACTTTTATTACACTTGGCCTGATTGTCATGGAGTAATCTGAGGCTGTGCTTTTGCTTATATTTCAGCGAACTAGATCACTAAGAGACTTCTGGATTTTACTAAATGATTTGCTTAATCTTAAAATACAACTTAAGGCTGAAAATTTAAAATTCTGAAATAACATCATTATTTCGGTTAGGATGGGAAATAGCAAATTTAATGTAATTTCCCCATTAAATGTTTAAATATAAAATCCATTGTTACAAATTTTGTTGCCTTGCAAATGTAATGTTAATAGTAATCATAATGAAAATTTTGAATCAAGTCCTCTCTGGAGCAAGAATGAAATTTATTCACAGTCGTTGCTTTCTTAAAGTTTTTATCCTCATCTATGCACCTATGCCAATAATCGATAACGGGTCTAAGTAAAAAGACGTATTAGGATCTTTATCCCAAGTTACTTATATGTTGTGAACCATTCTTTTGCGTATACTCAGCAACTAGACCACTTACAGACTTCAGAATTTCATTAAATGATTTGTTTAACCTTAAGGTACAACTTAACGCTAAAAAATCAAATTCTAAAGTAAAATTTTGTTTGAAAATGAAAAACTTTCAAATAACAGATTTTTTTTAAAAAATTACTATGCACTTTTCATAATGCACTCAAAAGAACAAAATAATTTTTCTGGGTCAGAAAGGACTATTTAAGTATTCCTGTAGTTTTTAATTCTTTGAAGAAAAAAGATTTCACAAACGAAGAAAAGTGCGCTCAAGTCATTTTAAACCAAACTTTCCCATTAAGAAAAAAAAAATGCGTGTTTCAACACTCAAATTTATGATTGAAAGCTAGATAATGGTTAAAAACATTCTCTACATGACTAGAACCGCACTTTTCTTCGTTTTGTGGTGTCATTTTCTTGGAAATTTTAGAAAACTACAGGAATTCTTAAATTGTCCTTTCTGACCCAGAAAAGTTATTTTGTCCTTTTGAGTGCATTATGAAAAGTGCTTATTATTTTTTAAAAAATCTGTTATTTTCCAGTAAATGCAGTAAGGCAAATTTTTTTAGTTCTGCAGATGACTATTATCTGTTGACTCAATTTAACATATGCTAAAGAAATATAAACATCAGCAGCAATGCTATCGCCGCGAAGCACTGGATCAATTTTGCTCCAAAATGGGGGATGCGTCGGCTCCTCCACTATAGGGGCCTTACTCAGGCCCAGGCCCCAGACCCAAGGTTATTATAGGCGTGTCCTTCCCCTCTCCCCTCTTCTTTCTTCGCAGTAGATGAATAAACAGCTTTACTTCCCCATTTACGAAATGTATTTGAAAAGGTGGTGATTCAAAACTATTTTTGAAGAAGTTCAATATATATATATATATATATATATATATATATATATATATATATATATAATATATATATATATATATATAATATATATATAAATATATATATATATTTATATATATATATATATATATATATATATATATATATATAATATTTATATATATATGATAGAAAATTGTAATCATTAAAAAATAATAATAATTTAAAAAATTTCCTTTTATAAAGAATGAAAAGATAAAATAATCATACTTTTCCAACTACCTTATATTTTAATCAACGGTCTACCAAAGACTGCAACCTCTTAGTCACGGTAGGCTAAAAATTTTAGTGAAAATAGGATTTAAACTATTTATTAAAAAATAAATCAGCTTTTATTTATTTAAATTTCGGGACGATAAGCAAACTTTTTTGAGAGAGTGATAAGCAGCCCGATTAACGGTACATAGATGTACGAGGTCGACATTCCGTGGCGTCTATCATGCCTTTGCAACACAACACAACTGGTAGACTTTTGTTTTTATATTTTATACATTATAAACAATTATTTAAAAAGAATTTAGGCTTATATATTTAAGTCAAAATTGACTGATTTTTTTTCGCACCTTGCGTGGGTGGTAGACACGGCACGGCAACGCTTCGGACGCGGTAGACATATTTTTCGTTATGTTTATACGTAATCAATAATATTACCGAGTTTCAACCGTATATATATAAGACAATTTCACAAGTTTTTGCAACATATTGCAAAATTTTTTATTAATTATTGCAACGATATCTTTTTGGTAGACTCGCGTTTTCTTCTTTTAAGTAAACTAATCTAAGATTTTGAAAAATTCTGGTTTTATATAAATAATGTATTAAAAACTGTCGCTATCTCCCCTACTATTAGGTTATGAACGTTAAGGAGCAATCACCTTATACGGTATAGAGATAGACTAGGGTGCCGCGAAAGAATTGAAATTCACCAAAAGGGATGTCGCTGGTCAAAAAAGTTTGAGAACCCCTGCTGCTGAAAGACATATGTAGTTACCTTAGGTTAAACAACTGTGTGAAGTAGTAATAAAGTCTCCGCAGAGCCGAACTTTATGCATAATTTGATTAGTAAAGCTCCTTTCAAAAATTTTGTTGTGTCGCCACGCTCAGCGTTTTAATAGGGTTCCGTGAAACCCTAAGGTTTCGCCGAATGAAGAAAAAGGTTCTGCCACGAAGTAGTTATTACACAAAACTATTTTTTTTTTTTTTTTAATATGAGAAACAGGAAATTCATCAAAGTCCGATTACTATTAGCATTGGAGCTATATCATACAAATGTCTTTTAGAAAGAAATATCAACCAGAAGTTGCAAAATTCATTTCTTTGGCGATAGTTCAGGCCTCTATGTTCATGTTAGTTCTATTCAAAGCCGTTGGCCGCCTCATTCCTTTATCTATTTCAAAATTCAGCACTGGTTATAGTTTAAAAATATGGCTCATAAATAATAATTCTATTTTGTTAATCTGCTATTCGAGTTACATCAAAGCAAGAGCCCTCAAGTCTTTTAGTCTGTTTCATTGAAAAATATAAAATAGAACAAACTACGGTGACCAAATATTTTTCGTTTCAATCAAGCAAGCTCTTCGTTATTAAATTCCACCAAACAAAATCCTTCTAGAAGCAATGTTTTTGCATCGTTCCGGACATAAAATTCCGTACATTTGTTTTCAATGCCATATTTAAATTGGTAATATGAATTAACATCAAGAGTTTTAAAGGATGTTTTTTGCACCCCCCCCCCCCGTTGATCCCTTGTTTGTCATAATTACATGAAATTGTGTAGATTCGTTTCTGAAAAATGTATTTCTTCTTTCTTTTCAGTAAACTTAAGACGCGATTGTATTGGAAGTTTTTATGAGCTTCAACATGCTGGTAATAGCAACGTAAGAAATCATTACTAAAACTCCTAGGTGAGTGGTTTCCAAGCTTTTTATACCTACGTTCCCCGTTTTTAATGCAAAAATTATTTGTGCCCCCTTCCATTTTCGAAAAACAGTAGTTTTCCAACATCGCTTTTTTTTTTTGTTCAGAAGCTTATGGTAACTGGTGCGCGCCTCCTTACAATACTTCTATTCCTCCTTAGGGAGACTTGCCCCACACATTGGAAGCCACTGATTTAGTTAATACAGTCGAACTCGCTTGTAACGAGTGCGAAAAGGGACCAGGATATTTGCTCGGTATAAACGAATGCTCGTAAAAAATGAGTTCGTGAAAAAAAAAATAGTTATTTTTCCATTTTTTTAGTGCCGAAAAAGTTGGTTTTTTGCTTTGACTTGTCTTATTGTATCTTTTTTGTTGTTTTCAAGGAACGTATAGCATAGAGCCGCTATATAGACAGGCCGACGCATCAGCTTAAGTTTAGCCATTTTGGATCAGATTTTTCATTGTTCCACTGCTAGGGTTACCACAGCAAAGTTTCGAGTTTCGCCAAATTTGCCGAAAATAATACTTCATTTAATAAACAATTCATGTGATGCTGCTGCTAATAATCGCTCGCAGTGAACAATCACCAAACTCGATTACTCGCCAGAAAAGACAACAACTCAAACCCGCGCTCCGATCCAAAAAGGCTGATCTTAAGCTGATGCGGCGGCTCGTATATATAGGGGCCTTAGTATAGTCCGAAAAACCTCGTCATTTGCATCCGTGGCTTCAAAATAGTTTGAAGCTTTTCTGCACTTTAGAAGCCGCATTTGGTATGTCGAGGGCTGTTGTTTTCAGGATTTATGTCTTATTTATAACTTTCGGTTTAATTCAAAAGGTTTATGGAATTTTTCCAAAAATTGGGTAATGGCACCACTAACAGCCAAGGTTCCAGTAACAGACTGTCGTAAGTTTGGATTTAAGAAATAATAATTTTAGGCGGTAAAACTGATGTTGCTGCTACCCATGAATACGGTGCAACTATCTAGTGTTATCAGAGTGAATTTTATGAGTCAGTTGTTATTTTCAAGGCAATGGTGGAATGTTTTGAACAGCCACCACAAGGTCTGCCGGTGTTTCATGTTCATTTGAATTTAATAAGGTTTTAGATCTAAAAATAACGAACTTTTGCACATTTTGAAGAGAAAAGTGGAGTTCTGTTCTTTACCCATCCTTTCCTCATCCTGTCTGTTACTGGTTAGCATCAGATTTACCGGTGTCTGTTACTAAGGGTTGGACTTTTTTCAGAAATTGAGCGAATAAAAATAGAATTAACTAATGCAGAGGATCCAGAAGCAGCCAAACGTTCGATGAGATGCAGTTTCATGAGAGAAAAATAGTTTCAAAAGTCTGAATACATTAAAAAGCTCAGAAAATTGAATTAACCTGAGAGCGATGTCTTAAGCATGTCTGTTACTGGTGCCGTTACTTTAATATAATCTTTTCTGAGGTGGAAATCAGCAGAAATTTTATGAAATACAAAAATATTGCTCGCTTTAAGCGGGGTTTGCTCGTTAAAAGCGAGCTAGGTTCCCATAGACTTAACATTGTACCAACCAAATCTGTTTGATTTCCTCGCTAAATCAGAGCTCTCGTTAAATCAGGGGTCGTTATAAGCTAGTACGACTGTACCACTTGTGAAGTACACTCAGAGAGCACGTAGTTCAACTTCGTCCCCGAGCCTTGAGGTCCTTTTGGCTTAGAGGTTAAGAACTGGGTTACCACCACAAAGACCGGTGGATAAAATCCCGCTACAAACACAACGCTTACTCTGTCGTCCACATTCGTACGCCAAACCACTGGTAACCTTTAGCTAATAAAATCTATCTTGCATCTGAATCAGCAGTAAGTTTGTCAGCTGAGAAATTATTGAAAATTTTATTCATTCATTAAGCGAATTTACTCATATAGTTTAAATTTCCTTAAATACTGTGAATTATCTACGGGGGCAGACGCAATTTTCGATTGGCATACCTGTCATATGCAATTTTCCCGAAAATTAAAGGGGCTATGAAATTATTTGTTTGGATTATAACATGAACAATGCTTTTGTTTCAACTTGACCTTTTTTGTCATATTGTGTCTGAGATCAGCTGGAGAATTTTACGAAAATGAAAGGGATAAGTAAGGGATGGGAATTTAAACAAGGAACAAATAGAAAAACCAGCATGAAACATTTCATGAGGAAGAGGGGAGACGACAGTTTCTAAAATTCCTCCTTTGTCTAAAATTTTATAGCACAACCGTGTGGTCTCGCGGTTTGAGTGGCTCATCCAGACCCAAAGGCGAGCGGCTCGATTGTCGGGCGAGTTTTTGTCATAGGGTCTATAAATGATGTCACGCTTTGAGGAGGGAGGGGTTCGTAAAATTGTGACCGTGTGGGACAATCGAGAGGGAATGGGTACTAGTTAGATCTGTGACATTTTTTAAATTTCAATATGCTTAGAAAAAATACCGTGACATGTGACGAAGGGAGGGGAGGGTAAGGTGAAGTGTGATACTTCGTGACAAAGGGGAGAGGGGGGGGGGGGGAGAGTTGAAAAAAAGAAAAGAAAAAAAGAGTGACGTTATTTATTGACAGCCCTTAGGGGGAACCTTCCACTTCTCCCGTACTAGATGGTCATCCCAATGCTTCAAGCAGGGGTGCCCACCTAGGGGGGGGGGGGGTCATTGAAATTTTAAGAGGAGGGGTTTGAGGGGTATTTTTCTCTTTTTCAGGGGGGGTCTTCTTCACGATATTTAGGGTGGTGGGCCTTTGCTCTTAGGGGGGGGGGGCACTCCTGCTTTAAGCTAAAAAATTGAGAGACGTTAGAAAAACGAGATGATGTGTGCATCACATGACTTCCTTTTCTCCAATTTAATGTCATTTCCCCATTACTGGCAATTTTAATGTGATTCAATAGTTAACTCTATAACTATCACCAACAATGGCCAAAGTAAAACCAGATTAAAAAAAAAATCGCTAAATTTGTCGCCAAGTTGGCGACAAAACTTGGCGACCAAAAGACTGGTGATATATCGCCAAGTGTCGCCAATAATAACACCACTTGAGTTTACATCGAAACTAACAATGATTTCCCCTCAAAATGGGGCAAAAGATCCCTTTAGAAACACCCGAATGCAACCAAAAGGGGAAGTGCACAACTAGCCCCCACTAGGAGTCTACGTACCAAATTTCAACTTTCTAGGACTTACCGTTCTTGAGTTATGATACATACATACTCACATACGCACACACGAACATACATACGTCTGTACATACAGACGTCACGAGAAAATTCATTGTAATTAACTCGGAAATCGTCATTATGGATATTTCGCGTGTCTATACGTTCTTAGGCACTTATCCACGTGTGGTCGAGTCGAAAAAAAACTCAATATTCATTCGGGGGTGAGTAAAATGGAAATTAAGATCGATTTTTAAGTGAAATATTTTTTGCGAATACAATACTTCTTTTTTTGTAAAAGGAAGTAAAAAACGATGTAATGTTAGAGGATTTTGACTCTTGAGCCTTGATACACGAAAGAAACATTATTTCCGTCATCGACATTTTTTGGAGAAACGTTTTCTGAGAAAAAACTCTCGAATATTTTTCTATTAGTAAGTGGCTTTTGTGTCTTGTTAGGTCAGCCGATTCAGTTTAAAAGGTGAATTATGAGAAGACGCGTAACAGGTCAACTGTGAGGCTGAATTTCAAGTTTTTTTTTTTTTTTTTTTTTTTTGAGGAGGAAAAAGCAGCGTAGAATAGATTGCCCTCTTTGTTGGTGGGCGAGGTTCTGCATAAGAAATGAGGCAGTTGACGAAATGGGAATGATTCAAATTGGTAACAAAATTCAGCTTCGACAAATTATATGGAATTGAGAAAGACTATGGAGCGTTGTTTTTGTAACCATAGCAATATGATGCTCAATCTGATTTAATGTATTATCAAGGGTGTTTCAAAAAGAGTGACCCGATTTGAAATGCGTAAATTATGAAAACTATTGAAAATAAACACTTCAGATCAATTTTATAATACATGAATAATAATCAAGTTTTTTACATGCAAAATTACAGGTGCTCAGTCTGTCCACCTTTGGATGCACGGCATATATCTACACGGTACGAGTCAAATTCGTCCCAAACTTTTGTAACCATGTCTGCATCGACTGCTACACAAACAAACCTTGTCTTTAAATTGTTTATACCATCTTTTAATGCTCTTCAAGACAGAGGGTTCAACGCCAGAAAATTCTTGATGAAAATCACGCTGAACAGTTATTACGGACTCGCACTTAGCGAAGCGTAGAACACAATATGATTTTCGTTGTGTAATCGCCTTTTCCAAAAACTCTGAAATAGCGGGCGAAGAATTACAGTTAACGATAAATTGAATAAAAGAACAATTTCGTAACTTGCGGAAATTGTTTGATTGTTTTATCGTTTAAATGGATATGTTTGATGTCATTTTATTTACAACTAGCTGCGTCGCCCGGCTTTGCCCGGTCTACTTTGAAAATAAAAATAGTGTCAAGTGACGTATATTCAACAATCAGACTTAAATAAAAGAAAAAAAAAAAACCATCATGCAAAATTTCCCCTCCAAACAATGATGACAGATATTAAAATACTTTTAAGAAATTTAAAAGAGAAAAAATGGATTTAAAAAACGTAACCATGGAAACACAAAGTAAAATAAGTTTAAGAATTGAAAATGAGAAAGATGGAAATAAACAATGGATTCAAAAAGCTTACCGTGGAAACGGAAAATAAAATGGTTAAAAACTTGTATAGAGAACAGATTTTTGAACTTCATTTAATTCGCTTGTAACTTTCTTTAAAATAGAGATAGAGGGTTAAACTTTCGACCCTAGGTCGAGTAAGATCTGGAGTAAAAAAAGCAGCTCTATCCAATGGTGTCAAAAAGAAAAATTGGGACAATCCCTTCAATTTTTATTGATAGATTTAATGAAGAAAGTAGTGCCTAAATTTCAGCTAAGCATAAAATGTGCGAGCTAAAAACGCAAATTACTCCCGCCGTAATTAAATTAGAGCATTGAAACAAATTGCGTAGAACGCGAAAAATTCTACTCTTTCCAACGATATATAATATTAATATGTGCAAGTAATTTTTCACCCCCATAATTGGGAATTTATGAGAAAATTGGGCCTAAATTGGAATAAAAAAAGAATTATTCATCGAATTTTTTTCGAACTGGTCTGCAAACCTTTTCAGGACTTAAAGGAACAAACTGAAAATTTCACCAAAATCGGCCGGGTAGTTCTCCAGTTTTTGCGAGTTCAAACACACAGACGCTTTTGGGGACTTCATTTTATACTATGTAGAGAAGCAATACAATATAAATGGTCAATTAGTGTTCACATTTCAATTTTTCCATGTAAAACTTGCCATGAGCCCACATGAATAAATTGATGAGAGGTAAAAGCTTACATGTATGCTTTAAAAAATGGTGTACCAAGAAAATGGGTAACAAAAGAGTAACATACTACTCATTTGGATAGTTCATAATTTATTAAACTTGATAAGAAATAAATTTGAAGCACACTTTGCTTTGAAGTTTCATAGACTTATCTAATTACATTATTCAACACCAAAAATGCAACCGGTTAAAAAAAAAAAAAAAAAAAGCTCTTCCGAAATATTTTGCTTCGCTAAACACGGAAATCACCATAAAAAGTTGAGATTAGCTCTAGTTTTCAAGATACAGTGCCAACTAGGATAGTGAATTCTCACTAATGCTCTTTTTTCCTGGCAGATAGAAACACCCCCATGGGACTGACTGTCCTCTAAACTTCAACCTTTGGGTGGGATAGAAAATCTCACTACATGAAAAGCGAAATGGACTACCAGAAAGTTAAATTCTGGGAAGAGAAATGCCCAAAATCAGCCAAAATTTGGAGTTCTAGGTAGATCCACCCATTTCTGCTGCCATCCATGCTCATTCTGCTGGGAATAATGAAGAACTTCGGGAAAGCTGTGAACCAAGACAATTTTTCAATACCTTAGAGGGAAATTTCCTAGATATATTAAAGTAAAGGTGACGGAGAGAATTTTTAACGGCCCTTCAAATGCGTGCAATTAAGAAAATCAGTGTTTTTTTTTTTTAATTTTAAAAGCGACATATTGCTATGGGGGAAAAACAAAAAACATCCAATAAGCCTTTCAGGATATATTACAAGTATTTCTAAGCAGCAGAGAAGACTAGAACTAAAAATAGTTGGTCAAACAATCCCGGCGGAAGTTCTGTGATCATTGATGGATGGTGTGTCTCTAAAACTCTATTTTGTTCACTTCTTCCAAGATATTTTGTTTAAAAACTAAAGCTGTGAGCATGAGGAAAGATTTCCCCAAGACATCTTTACAATGGAACGCAGATATCACAGGGTCATTGGGCTGAGTTAATGCTCATCAAATGCTGCTGAACGATTACAAAAGATGGTCCTTCTTTGACGTACAGCAAAGAAAAGACGCAATAAGCCAAAAGCAACCACTGCTTTCCAAAAACTAAGCATTGTTTAATAAAACAGGACCCATTTAATAAAATTGAATGCATAGGATTTTTTCCCCTTCTTAACACTACCTTTAAATCAATGTGTAGTTGCTGTGCATCTTTCTCTAGTAGGCTTTTATATATCTTGAAAACAAGAAATAATTTTAAAAAAAATTCACTACCGTATTCGTTTTTCTCGACCAAAAATCAGTAGGAATTGTCTATTTAAAACCAGGATGCAGAAAAAAGTTATTTTTTGTTGACTATTTTCAAGGACTCTAGAAAAATTAAAATTAGTTAAGGAACTTGATTTGTACTTTCCAGTCCCTGATATTTTTGTACTTTATAAAGTTTAAAAGAAAAGAAAAACATATAAATTTCTCAGTACAACAACTTTTTTTTTTTTTCAATTACAAGAAGTGCAGAAAACGAAAAGGAGTAGATAGTGTAATTTTTTTTCGTGCTAAACAGATTGACAACATGCAGTAGAATTAAGGCGAAACCACGCAATGCAAAAGAATTTCCAAAATACTGCATTTAGAATAAATAAATAGCACGATAAGAAACGTGTAAGTCGCAAAAATTTATCTCAAGTAATAATATGTTATAGAAACGTAAGAACCATGGTTTTTACAATTTTGATGCAGGATGTAGCAAGAAGCTGAGTTTGACGGTTTTTTGGCATGATATTCCTCCCAACCCCCTCTTCCATTTGTGAGAAATTTGAAAATGTAAGGTTTGTAGTCACACTTTTCTAAGTTTTCGAGGTTTTCAAGCACTTGTCCTTTTTACAGTGACGACAAAGAACTTGGGGAAATTTCTTACGACTCAGAAGTCGCGAAGTTTTCAGCAAATTGCAAGACGCGGATTTAGATTGGATCAGTACTGATCTGTCTGACAGGTAAAGCATTCATTTGGTCTCCGAAAGCACTTCATGCTTAAAATTTATTTTCGTGCTTTATAATATGACAAATTTAAAGTGCTTCGAATTCCATTTACTCAAGTGAAATTATAACACGGAGTGTTTGAAAAGTCCTTCAGACATGTAAAGCAATCATAGAAAAGCAAAAATTGTCGTATGAATATGCGGTTTGCTCAAGAATACTTTTAGCCCAGTCAAAATAAAGGTTTCGTGTCGCAACTAATTTAGGGAAAGCTAACTTTTTGCAAGTTGTTAGTACATAAAGTATACATTAAAAAAATACAAAGTCCCGACCCCCACCCCTCTTGCTTCCCCCCCACCCCCTCTGAAACATTGTCAGAGCAGTACTATGATTATACGCTTCTCGTGTTGCAACTACTTAAGAGAAAGCTGAGTTTTGACAGGATGTTAGTACATAAAGTATTCTTGAAAAAAGTACAAAGTACCTACCCCCACCACTCTTTCTCCCCGCCACCCTCATCCCCTACGAAACACTGCAAGAACAGTACTATGATTGCGCGCTTTTCGTGTCGCAACTAATTACGAGAAAGCTGAATTTTGGCAGGATGTTAGTACGTACTGTATTCTTTAAAAAAGTACAAAGTCCCGACCCCCACCACTCTTGCTTCCCCCTCCACCCCCTCCGAAGCACTGCAAGAAAGTATTATGATTGCACGCTTTTCGTGTCGCAACTAATTAAGAGAAAGCTGAATTTTGGCAGGATGTTAGTACGTACTGTATTCTTTAAAAAAGTACAAAGTCCCGACCCCCACCACTCTTTCTCCCCCCCTCATCCCCTACGAAACACTGCAAGAACACTATGACTGCACGCTTTTCGTGTCGCAACTAATTAAGAGAAAGCTGAATTTTGGCAGGATGTTAGTACGTAATGTATTCTTTAAAAAAGTACAAAGTCCCGACCTCCACCCCTCTTGCTTTCCTCCCCACCCCCTCAGAAACATTGCAAGAGCAGTACTATGATTATGCCCTTTTCGTGTCGCAACTAATTTGGGGAAAGCGGATGTTTTTCAAGATGTTAGTACAAAAAGTATACACTACAATAAGACAAAGTCCCGACCCCCCTCTTTCTCCCCCCCTTTCCGAAACATTGCAAGAGCAATACTATGATTATAAGCTTTTCGTGTCCCAACTAAATAGGGGAAAGCTGATTTTTTTTCAAGATGTTAGTATACAAAGTATACACTAAAAAAGCACAAAGTCCCTACCCCTATTGCTCCCCCCCCCCGCCTCGTCCGAAACATTGCAAGAGGAGTATTATGATTATACGCTTACAGCTCGAAAACTAATGATGATACCAAAGTATTCCTTTGTTTATTTCACTTCTTACAATATTATAAACCAGTTGTGCCCAACCTACGGACCACGGGTCACACCCAGCCCATGAAACGGATCAGTGTGAACCGTTGTTTTGCGAAATGTTACAACTCGAAGACTATGTTGCAATTGGTTTCTGAAAAACAGGTTGCATTCAACAATAACAACAAAAAAAGGCATCAAGTTATTATAACTACAGTTTTTTTTTTATAAGGGGTCATCTAACAGTTTGTTGGCTTGGTCTGAAATATTGTTACAATGCATTCCACTACAGTGTTCACACATAGACGTACAATCGAACCCAGTTTTACGACAGCTACAGTTTGTAACATAATGTTTTACAGTTGCAAGATATGAGTAGGAGAATTTCACTTGGAGCAGAGGTAATTGTCATAGTCTTAGGAATCAGTCTGTTGCTTGAAATATATTTCCAAACCCATTCTTCTGCTGGTAATTGAAAACCTAACCAAGTTTGAATAAAAGTTTGTGAAAAGCAATAATCGCAAAAATGTCCCTAAAGTCCACTTTTGGTTTACCAAAACTTCCACCAACTTCAGACGTCACTCGTCAACATCTTTTTTAGGTTTCCACCAGAGTTTTAGGGTCAACACCAGATTCAAACTTGTTTAGGTTTTAAACGTCCCCCAGAAGAGTGGGGTTGGCATTATACTTCATGCAACAGACATTCCTAAGTTCATGAAGATTAACTCTGCTTCAAGTGAACTCTCCAGTTAATATCTTGCAATTGAAAACATTATGTACTTCAAACTGTATCTGTCGTAAAGCTAGGTTCGATTGCACGTCTATGTGTGGACACTGTAGTGGAATGCACTGTAACAATATTTCGGACCAAACCAACGAAATATTAGAAGATAGCCCCTTATATAAGACTTAAAAATGTAACCAAAAGTAATATTAAACGTTAATAATATCCGCTGCGAGAAAATAATCTCTGTTAAAATATATTGTTCCTGATTTATTTAAAGCTTAAATAATTCGCCAAGCATTAACATTATTTTGTAGATTATCGCCGACACAAACGAATTATAATCTTTTGTAACAAATAATTGCATTATGGTAGTAAAAACTTTAAGTAAACGTCATTACAGGGTTGATCCATTTCAGGAAAATGATTATTATCATATTATTAACTATAAATTTTGTTCAAACATTTCTTTCCAAGACGTAATGGTAAAAAGCTATTAATTTATTGAAGTTACTTTTTGGTTTTTGTTGTGAGTTTTCTGCATATGATTAAGTTGGTAAAATGGTGAAACTGAGCTATCTACATAAAAAGTGTATGTTTCAGAATTTGTGTATAACAGTGGTCCCCAACAATGTTTTCAGAAACCAATTTCCAAATATTTGGCTAACAATTTGTAACATAGTCATTGATAGTGCTCTTTGAGTTGTAACATTTCACAAAACAACGGGCAACACGGATCAGCTTCGCGGGCCGGATACGGCACCTGGGCCTTAGGCCCAGCACCACTGGTTTACAATATTGTTAGGAGTAAAATAAAAAAAGGAACATTCCAGTAACATCATAAATTTTCAAGCTGTACGTGTATAATCATAGTACTGAACTGATCAGTGTGAAATGTTTCGGAAGGGGGGGGGGGGGGAGTAGTAAGAGGGGTTGAAGTCGTGACTGTCAAGGTTTTAGTGTTCACTTTATATACTAACATCGTGCAAAAAATCGGCTTTATCTTAATTAGTTGCAAAAGGAAAAGCGTATAATCATAGTACTGCTCTTGATGGTCTAAGTGTTTTGGAGAGGGTGGAGAAGAAAGCAAGAGGGGTAGCTGTCGGGACTTTGTGTTTTTTAGTGTTTTCTTTATTTACTAACGTCCTGCCAAAATTCAGCTTTCTCTTAATTAGTTGCGACACGAAAAGAGTATAATCATAGTACTACTCTTTGCAGTGTTTCGGAGCAGGTGGGGAGGTGGGGGGTCGGGACTTTGTGGTTTTTTTAGTGCATACTTTATGTACTAACATCCTGCCAAAATTCAGCTTTCCCCTAATTAGTTGCGACACGAAAAGCGTATAATCATAGTACTACTCTTGCAATGTTTTGGAGGAGGTGGGGGAAAAGTAAGAGGGGTGGGGGTCTTTACTTTGTGGTTTTTTAGTGTATACTTTATGTACTAACATCCTGCCAAAATTCAGCTTTCCCCTAATTAGTTGCGACACGAAAAGCGTATAATCATAGTACTGCTCTTGCAATGTTTCGGAGGGGGTGGGGGGTGGGGGAGAAGTAAGAGAGGTGGTGGTCGGGACTTTGTATTTTTTTAGTATATACTTTATTTGTTAACATCCTGCAAAAATTCAGCTTTCATTAAATTAGTTGCGACAAAGCCTATTTTTTTACCTTCATTGACTGGGCTATTAACATATTCAGGATTTTTTTATGACATCGTGGAAAAAAGAAAAAGAAAGAAAAAAGGAAAGAAGAAAAGAAAAGAGAATAAGTAAAAAGAAAGGGAAAATGAAAGCGAAAAAGAAAACAGAAGAAGAAAAAAAAGAGAAAAGAGAAAAAGAAAAAAAAAAAGAGAAAATTTCTGAATGGGGTATTTCATTCAGCCAAAAGTAGTATTTTTAGTCACTTAAATTGATAGAATAAGCAAGAAAAAGAAAAAAAAAAAAAAAAAAACATGGACCCAGAATTTTTTTTTTCATTTTACCAACAGTTTTTTTTTAAATCAATTTTTTAAAATGTCCGATTTTGCAAACAAGGCGTGGTCTTGATGACGTCACAAATGGTGCTCTTTGGCGGATTTTGTACCGTGTTTCCACGTTATGATAATCAAGAAGCGAATTAAAATTGCGCTCTACGCTTGCTACCAACCATATCGTTGCCAATACACGTCAGTAAAGATGCGAATTAAATATTTTGCTCTGTGAATGGCAACACAGAAAGGCATTTCATCATTTGTGATGTCATCGGCAAAAATGTAAACAATAACGATTTAAGTAATTTTTTTAAAAAAATAAACTTAAACAAATTATTTTAAAAATGGTTAGATCCTATGTTTTTAAGCATGTTCTTTCAGAAAAAAAAATACTTTTAAAATTTTGGAAACGACCCCATTGTATTTTTAGGTTGCGCTGTACCTTCACAGTAAGAACAACAAATGTAATACGAGGTATATAGCAGTAAGTCACCGCCCTCTAAACCAGGACTAAGGCAGAACTAAACGCAATATACCAATTAGCCCAGTTATCACATCCTGAGACTGCAGTTTCATTCTTATTAGAACTCCTCAGGCAGAAATAGTAAATACCCGAGCTGGAGGAAGATGTCATCTCCATCATTTTATTAAACACTAGCGGTACCCGCACGGCTTTACCTGTAGTAGAAAATTGAAAGGTCATTTGGTTCACCTGTATATTTGCAAGTAATGGAGGATGATAGCTCTAAAATTTGCTATGTTAATTTGCTCGCCCATGTTACAGTAATTTGCTCGTACACGTTATGATACTTTGTTCGTCCACGTTATGGTAATTTGCTCATCCATGTTGTGATAATTTGCTCGATAAAATATTCTCAAAATTATAAAAGAAAAAGAGCAAAATCGAATTTTCGAAAAATCTTTTCGAGGTGCACACCCCCATGCTACAAACTAATTTTGTGCCAAATTTCATAAAAATTGGTCGAATGGTCTAGGTGCTATGAGCGTCACAGACATCCATACATAGATCCGGAGAGAAATCCAGACAGAGATCCAGACATTTAGCTTTATGATTAGTAAAGAAGATAAAGAACAATAATTGTTTTCCTTGAAATTGAAATACAAGTAGATCATTCTGATTGACGACTGCTGAAGTTCAGCAAATATTTTGTGTTGGGGATACATCGAAACATATATTTCGTTGCCATTATAATGCAATTTATGTGTATTTTCATAATATCAATGCGATGGGTGGGCTGGGCATACCTTTGAGCGTAAATTTTCTCGAATCGTAGTGACATTGAAATTGAAAAAATATCGATATTCTCAGTGCGGATGCTCAAAACCAAATGCGACGTTCTGTGCTGATTCTTATTTTCCAACATCGATTTTTTTTTTCTTTTTTTGTACAGATGTTTGGTAACAGCTGCGGGCTCCCAACAATTCTATGCAGATCTATTACAATATTTCTATCTCTCCCTAGGGATCACTCCCCACAAACTGGAAACCACTGATTTAGATATATCACTTGTGTTTTCTCCCGAGCCTTGAGATCCTTTTGGCTCAGTGGTAATGCACTGGGTTGCCATCACAAAGATACGTTGATCAAACCCCGCCACGGATCATGGCCCCACTAGATGGCTCTCACGCTTTCGGCCTTGTCAATTTATGACTTTTCTGTGTTAAACCGATGCAATTTATGATCTGCTTTGCATCCACCAATCAATGTCAATGTTTCAAAATTTGTTTATTTATGATTGGACGTCACCCGTTTTGACCGCAAGAGGCGCTGCCTCCACCAATCAATAGCAACGTAATGGAAACAGGGGTTCCCTGTAGCGCCCTCTTTGTTGCCATGAGTTTCAGCAATTGTCACGGAGTATAAAAATTAAGTTGGACCATGCATGGACACATCGCTCACACCCATCACGTCTACATCCGTACGCCACACATTGTGTAGTGATACTAAAACTTAAGAAATAATTCTTCTAAAAACTATTAAAAGTTAAATATTAACCTGGTTCAAAGCTATTCTGCCACGGGGAAGAACTTCGAACAATGTAAGGGATGTAGTGTGAAATAAATTCATTAAGTAAAACTAAACCAGTGGTTGGGAAAAACTCAGAGGCGTAACTTGGCCACGTAAAGTAGGGGGGCAAACTTTTTTTTCAAGGGAAATTTATTTGATTCATATTTTGCCATCCAACTAAAATGCTAAAAAAAATTTACTTTTTCAAAAAATAAATGAATTTAAGAAATCATACTTTTAACGCAATATACGTTGTTCAGTTTCAACAGAATAGAGCTACAGACAGTATTACGCACATACATCCGGAGAAGTATCACTCTTTCTCAAAAAATATGCTTATACTCTTTTGTTTGTTGTATTTATAGTTTACATGATCACTGCGGCGCCAAACAGTTTTGCTTACTTTTTATAATCATAAAGTACGGATATCGTTTCTAAGTTGCGTTGGTTTTAATTCGCGAATAATTCCATGGACTAATTAGAAAGTTCAAGGAATTCTGTACTTTGGAAATGTTTTTTCTTTCTTTCCGAAGTTGCTCTCCAGGATCCCAGGAATGAAAAATCTGTACAGTGTATACAATTTGCTATTAGTGACTTATGCCCTGAACCAAAGTAATATTCTACTTCAGTGACGCAACCAAAAAAAAAAAAAAAAGGGGGGGGGGAGGGGGGGCACATCGAAAAAGAAAAGAAAAATTTAGACCTTATAGCAGAGGGTGTGCGGGGATCTCCCCCGGAAAAATTTTGAAACTTTAAGTTTCAAAAATGCAATTTTAGACTTTCTTCGTTAATGTTAGGGTAATAAAAGGTACAGGGGTCTCAGCGGAATTTCCAGAACTTGAAGCTTTAAAAACGAGATTATAGGCCATATTTTATCAACGTTAGGGTAACGGATGGAGCTCAAGGACTGTCCCCGATCGATTTTTTTATAGGTTGAAATCAATTCCTCCTCCCCCTGCTTTCGACATTGAAGTTTAAAAACGCAATTTTAGACAAACGTTGAAGATTTTACGGGAAGGAGGTTTTGAAGCTCTTCCCTGATAAAATTTTCAAAATTATGGTGCTAAAAACTAAAGCAATGTTTCATAATCAGGGGCTATTCCACTTAAATTTTTTTTAAAGTATAGGATAATAAGTATTTTTTTAAAATAAAAACAAAACTGCTTATGGTATTGGAGGATGGCGGCATAGGGACCCTTGCCCGAATATTTTCTGAAATTCAAGTCTTAAAACGCGGTTGTAAGACTATTTTGTAATATTAGGGCCAGTAGTTTTTCGAAATTAAAACTCCAAAAATGTAATTTTAAGCGATTTTCGATGTTGTTCGGTAATTGGGGGCTTTCCCCTGGAAAATTCGCGAAATTGAAACCTGAAAATGAAATGTCAAGCGCTCCATAATGCTTCCGGTGTGTGTGGGGGGGGGGAGGGGGCTCTTCGGAGGGAGCAGCATTTTGATAACTTTCTTATTTTTCGACGAACTAGGAAAAACAAAAGAGAAAAAAAATAGAACAGAGTGGGGGGGGGGGGGGATTAGATGATCAGTTAACTGTTACTTTTGAATATTTTTTATTCAAATATTTATTTTTAAAAGAAATTAAGATTTTACCCTAACATTACTATTAATTTCTAAAAACTACTTTGCTTTCGAAAGACGTCTTCTCATCAATAATAAAGAATAGTTTTAAAAAGCATTCAACTCAAACATTCTATGGGGCTCGGGCTTTAAGCTTCCTTTCTGGTTCTACCACTGTTCTATTTTGACCCGTCCATTACATGGTTGGTTGTTCATTCATGTGAGCTAAGGATTAAAAGTAAATTTCGCTTTAAGAAAAACTTCGGAATTTTGCAGCAACATTTCCGTTCTTTCCCGAAAACACTCATTTTTTTTGGGCATGTAATCCTAGTTTACTACCTGAATTTAGTAAACTAGGATTACATGTCTATACTGCCGTGTGCAGGTAAACGGCAGTAACTGCAGATATGAGTTTTCGAGATATTTGGAGAAACGCGTTTTGGATTCAATACTAACAATAGGGAAACGTTGGATTTAGATGTCGTTTTCGCGCTTTTTTTTTCAGCGGAAACAAAAAAAGCGAGCTTGTACATTAAAGATAACGTACAATAGATGACAAAAATGCAAAAAAATGAAAAATGAAAAATTTGCAGTTACTGCCCTTTACCTGAACACGGCAGTATATGTATTGTGAGGGGAGGGGGAGATGTTCATCATCACTTTGGGATTAGGCGATCAGAGGTATACGGGCCTTTTCTGGGCTTCAGTTGCGCTGCCTTGGTCAGTTTAAAAACATATTAATTATAAATTGAAATTACTAATTGGTGGTTGAAGACAAGAATACATCTTTTGCATATAATTCATGACAATTGCACTGATAATATGCGAATTACATTTTATTATCGTTCGAAAATAAGGTATAGATCATTTGACAAACAGTTTTAAAAAAATCCTTTGCTTAGGAACGAGGGGGCAAAATAATACTTTGCCCATAGCTCAAAAAAAGTAGGGGGCACTTGCCCCCCTATGCCCCCCCTAGTTTACGCCAATGGAAAAACTACATTTTTTTTCTGTAGCGAACTACAACTCCTTTTTTTTTTAATGTAGCGACTACAAACTACTTTTGAAATGTAGTCCCTACTTCGCTACTTTTGAAAAAATAAATAAAGAAAAGAGCATACACACACACCGTTTGAGGATTGAACGAAAAAATTTGAAAAGTTGCTCAGATTAATAAATTAGCTCATTTGAACATGGAATATTTACTTAGAATTATTTTTTATTTCTTTCTTTTGTTTTTAAAACTATTTTTACGAATATTCGCTGCAAGAAAGGATTAAAAAGTTGAAAGGTTCAAATTTTTACAATTCGGCTATTTGAAAATGCAAATAGAAGCAGTCATAATTTGATTAAATTTTACATCGTACATCGGTATACATATACACAAAATTGATTAGATGAGGAAAACATACTTTAAACACAGGAGAAAAGCTTTAATTTTCTATATTGAGGTTAATTTCATAGGAACTTATATGTTGTAGGATTTAATTAATTAATTTTGAACTTCAAGCAAGGAGCTGGAGTCCACATTGAGGACACCATCCCCTTTCTCAAGCTGCTGAAAAAAATGTGTGTGTGTTCTTAAACTTAATTCAAAAGTAGTTTCTAGAAATCATTACAAACTACTATTTTTGGTTTGAACTACTCAATACTCTACTTTTTTTTAGAATGTATTGCGTTGCACTACGAACTACTAAAATGTAGCTACTACAGTAGCGTTGCTACTTGTAACGTGCTACTTCCAACTACTGACCTAAACGTAGGAAAACTCTCAGGTTATTCAATTTACAGCTTACCCTAAACGAATATGTCAAATACAACTAAAAAAACACATTTTAACAAATCCAAAGGAGTATTTACAAATAGTACTACGATAAATCAAATTTTCAAAAATCGGAATAAGTGCTCCCAAACAGCAACGCAGCGTACTAGACTCGTGAAGTTTCGACAAATAAAGGCTATTCTTGACCGCAACTGGAAAAATTATCACCGATGACGACAACTAGTGTAAGACCAGGAAAACTTAAGGGACGAAATTGGGGCACGGGGACGAAATATGGCTACTTTACTTACGTATATTTATTTATGTGTGTTTTAGTATAGGGTGTTTTAAAAAGAATGACTCGATTTTGAAAAATCATAACTATTCAGATTTTAATCCGTTTCATTAAATAAAGGTATCGTCAGAATGGGGAAAATTTCGAGTTTCACGGAGTTGCCGACAGTTTAAGCTATAATTTTTAAAGGAATGAATTTTTATCTATGAATAATTCTGTGTTTTGTTTAGTGCTATACTGCCGTGAGCAAGTAAAGGGCAGTAACTGCATTTTTTTCATTTTTTGGCATTTTTGTCATCTATTTTACGTTAGTAGCTTGCTTATTTGGTTTTCGCTGGGGAAAGGGGGGACATCTAATTCTAACATTTTACTATTCAAATATCTCAGAAAAACTCATTTCTGCAGATTCTGCTGGTTACCTGCCCACGGCAGTATTAGTGTAAGAACAGTGGCGGCTCGTGCCGTGAAAAAGTGCGGGGGCCAGATCATGGGTGCACTTGTCCCCCCCCCCCCCCCGGTTTTTGAAAAAAAAAGAATTAAAAAATTTTTTTTTAAAATTATTTTAACTTTCTTAAAATAAATATTTGTGTTAAAATATGTGTGTTAAATAGAGGAAATTAAATTTATTTTAAACTCTATTTTGTCATTATAGTACGCTAATTACTTGAAGACAAACAGTCAAGAAAAGAGCAAACTGTCTAACCTAGTGCAAATGAAGGCTTCTTTTTTTATTGTATGTCGTTTATTTTACATAGCCTGAACATTCAAGCTATGTAAAATAAACAGCATATAGGCAGTAGGGTGGGTCGATTTTAACTTTTTTTTGAAATCGAAAACGCCTGTGGTGGGAAAAGTTGTGTATTGGCATCAAATGCTCGCACGAAAAATTTTTTGGAAATCAAAATATATTTAGATCCCCCGCCATCCCCTTAAAGTTTGGCCAAATATGTAAAAACTGAAATTTTTTAAATTAAAAAAAAAATCTTATGTATAATATTTTTAATCGCCTGTGGTGGGAAAAGTTGTGTATTGACATCTAATGCTCACATAATTTTTTTTTGGTAATCAAAATATATTTAGATCCCTCACCAGTTCCTTGAAATTTCACCAAATATGGAAAAATTGACATTTATTTGTTATTTTTTATATTTCTCATGTTTGGTTTCTTAAATCACCCGTAGTGAAAATGATTGCCTAGTAACATTCTTCACTCATAAGTAATAATAATATTCAAACTACGCTCAACAGGTGAAATTTGGAATATTTTCATAATTTTTGAAATCTTAACGTTTTAAAGCAAAAATTTTATCCAACACTTTTTTTTTAATTTAAGCATTTTTTATACTTTATTTTTCTATAATAACACTATAGAATTCTTTAGGATTAAAACATAGGTATAAAAGATTAAAGTACTAGAAGTCCGTCGTCGCAGTTTTACAGCAGCTCTTCCTTCATTTTCCCGAAGTATTAGGGAAAAATGACTAAGAATTCACCTCGGAGTTTTTTGTAATAAAGAAGTTTTACACCTTATACATTGCTTTGTTCTCAAATTTTGGCATTAATTTTCAGGAAGCCAATGTACGTATAAAGCCATCATGGCGTGTTGCTCCACAAACAGATAAAGATGCTTCTGTCACCAACCTAACTGTTCTTTCTACCGCTTGTGTATGACATGGTAAATTCCACAACTCACTTTCAATAACGTCACCCGTTTCAGCTACTTTCTCAAGTTCCGCATTGGGTATATGTTTGGGGAGTGGAGGGTCTGTAAGGACACAATTTTGCCAATTTATCAATTCTGTATAGTCTTTTGTTTGAAAATTTAGAGGTGGAATGACAAAATCACGAACAGTTTTATTAGTAAAAGTTCGGGCCTTCAGGATTGTTCTGTAGCCTAATTTCCTTACTGAGGATCGCGTGCCTTTGATCATGGCTACACTGTAAAAAATCTCGGAAAACTCTCTGAATATACAAAAAAGCTTTCCGTAATACACAGATTCGTACACCCTCAGCAATTTTCTGCTTTTATCAAAAACCTTTCCCGTTTAGCAAGAAAGTAAGAGTCGACGCATGCGCAGCTCACACGGCAATTTTATAGTCCAGCACCAAATCCAAACTGAAATTTTCGAAAGCACGCAATGAAAACAAGTGCTGACTCATGTATGCGAAGTAACACTCATCAAGGGGATTAGTAGAAGTTTTGTTCCTCGCATGAATTCACTGAAGATAATTTTAAAGTCTTATATTTTCTTGCTTATGTATCGTCATGAGATTGAATTTGAAGCTATGTCACTTATTTTTAAGTACGAAGTGCAACTTCTCGACGCATGCTCGTGGAAGGAATACAAACTGAAATTAAAAACCAAATAACTGCAGAGAGGACGCCATGTAAATTCGTTGCGTCGCATAACTTGTGTAGGTAATTTACTTTTTTCTTGGATACTTTTCTTCTTTCTACCAAATGGGCAATTTTTGTTGGCAGAATTTTATTCTGTCATAAAAATCACCCTTTTGGTGACCAAAGCCTGCAAAAGACCACCACCGACGAATAGGTAAGTCGCTTTGCAACCCTATTACTTTAAAGAGATTGTTCATATAAATCTCGTTAAAAAAACTATTTTCCTCAGTATCATTTTTTCGTTGTGAACTATTGCAATTTGAAAATATTTTACATTACATAGAACACATATTTAAAGTGCAAGTGTGTCTAGTTTTATTCTGTAAAATTTATGAATTGAAGATTATAAAAAAACTTTAAATAAGTGTTATTGTGTACTTTGTTTTTATGTGTCAATCTCAGTTAATATTTGGCTGAACATTTATGTATCAAGCATTATGAATTAAATGTTATAATATGCAAATTGTCAGGTTTGATAGTTCGTCTTTAAGATTGCATGTTTTCATTCTCTTGTAAACAGTGTAGCTAGATTGTATGAAGTAAAAAAAAAAAAAAAAAACTATCTCTTGTAATTAGGAACATAGTGCTTCAGTATTATCCAAATGACGATATCTCTTTAAATATTTGCATTAGCGAAACGCTTTAAATTAGTTAAATGTGTATTAATTTCTTTAACAAATAGATACATATATGTATTTAAAAGTGTCTTCATTTTTTTCGTTTTACGAGCCTCAATTTTACAAAAAAAAAAAAAAAAAAAAAAAAAAACTTTATAAAATAATTTTGTATTTTTACACCATATTAAAGTATTTGACTTATAATTTATATGATACTTTGATTTATAATGTATATGATACTTTGATTTATAATTTATATTATACATGAAATATTTATCTCAGCAGAGCTTCATTAGTACGATTTATTTTAGTTGCAATGTACCTGCCCTTAAGGGAAAGAAGCTGCAAATATAACAAACAAGAATTATTTCTCAATAATATATTTTTGTATATATATGAAATACACAAGCAATGAATAGCAATGAGAAAAAGAAAATTAAAAGTAGCAATTATTAGAATAAAGTTGAAAGGTTGAATTCGGAGCTCATCATCCGTGGAAGATTCGATAAATATGGTCAAAAGACCAAAAGATATTAAACTATTTACTAAATAGAGAGTGTTTAAACTCTAATATATGCATTACATTGGGCCAAACGCACCATATGCTAAACTGTATGCAATAAACAAGAGCTTAAACCTAAAATTAAAAGTAGGGGTTTTTTACCTCGGCTAAATTAAGAAACAAGTCCCTATAATTTGTCTTCTTCAGGACAGTACCTACTGCATGCATACTAATTTAATGTAGGACAGTCATGAGGAATGAGTCAGTGGCAAAAATGGAACAGCTGCATTTACATGCCAAAGTAAAAAATAATATTATTTCATGTCATTGTTTTAAAAGTGATCATTTTTAAAAAACTATGTTATTAATATACAATGTACATATGGGGAGAAGACGAGGGGCGTTCACCACGCAGACTGTGCCATTGACATTTTCGGGGGGTTGCTTTTTCAAGGGGGGGGGGTGCTTCATAGCATTTTATGGGTGCACCATCACTCTTATGGTGGGGGGGGGGGATTCTCGTATATATGAAATGAAATAATCATGTAATAGAGTTCAATGTTTTAATAAATAAAATATATATTGCATTTTGCGCACACTGTAAAAATAAAATCAGTAACCTATTTGAATAAGTATTTATATTTGTGATGAGCTGGAAAAGGGCAATAACAGAAGAATCAACCCGAATGGTTCCAGCAGGGGGACTTGGTGTCATATTTAAATTCATCAATTTCTCTGTTGGTACTTTTTGGTACATTTTGTTCGTCAGAGAAATTGACTTGAGGTGAACGAATTCCGGAACGCGAAGGGTAGGTAAGTCGTGTCAAATTTTATCCGAAGATAAAAGCTATCAAGTTTGATACAAGATATGTTTTTAAGTTCTGCATTAAAAATACAATATGTTGATAGTTTTGTCTTGAAAATATTGAGAGAAAAACTGAAGTTTGAGATTGTTTAACAAACAATCCCCACTTTTCAGAAGGTACCCCCCCTCCAATTCCCCGACGATTTTGTGATTAGGAATGAAACTACTAGTTTATTTCATAATTTTTCAAAAATTTATAACTGTGCATCTGTTATGCTGTTAACCATGCTACTTGTCATTAGAAATTCAAAAAAAAAAAAAAAAAAAAAAAAAAATCCACGAATGATTCTAAAATTGCTTGTATTATTGCTCTTAGATATGAAAGAATTGAAGCTGATATGGTATGCAATACTATAATAAAGAATTATATTTTAGAAAAAATCACGGAAAAAGGATTCTGAAATTCTTGGAAACGTTTTTGAAAATTGTTTGGAGAATTTCGAAATACTCGGAAACGTTTTCGAAACTTTCATGAACCACAGCTGCACAGAATACTCAGAAACATTTCTGGAAATTACGGAAAGAGGATTCTGAAATACTCAGAAACGTTTCTGAAAATTACAGAAAGAGGATTCCGAAATACTCAGACACGTTTCTGGACATTACAGAAAGAGGATTCCGAAATACTCAGAAATGTTTCTGAAAATTACAGAAAGAGGATTCCGAAATACTCAGACACGTTTCTGGACATTACAGAAAGATGATTCCGAAATACTCAGAAACGTTTTTGAAACTTTCATGAACCACAGCTGCACGATATACTCAGAAACGTTTCCGGATTTTTTTTTTTACAGTGTGTACCAATTCTTCTACTCTGAGTTTTTCGTTACCTTTTCTATTTGGTTCATATATTCTTGGCTAAGTGCCAAGAACAGGCCGATTTGTCAGACTGGGGGTGGGTGATTTAAATAGTTTCATTATATCACAGAGAAGAAGAAAAATAAACATTCGGAGGAATCAAACCATCTGTCTCTTTGACAGTTAAAACTAAGCAGAAGGAGCAAAGAAAAAAGGCAAAACGTGCAATTTCAGACTCCCGGCAGGGGTGGTATATGTAATATGATATGACAATTATTTTGTTCACAACCAAAGGGTCTTACTATTTACACCACAGGTGATTTTAAAAAAAATACATAAGAAATGAAAAAAAGTTTCAAAAAAAGTCAATTTTTACATATGTAGCGAAACTTCAGGGACCTGGCAGAAGGTATAAATATATTTTAATCACCAAAAATTTTTTTTAAATGAACATTAGATGTCAATACACAACTTATCCCACCACAGGAGATTAAAAATATTATACATAAGATTTTTTTTAAAAAATTGAAAAATGTCAATTTTTACATATTTGGCCTAGCTTTAAGGGACTGGTGGGGGATCTAAATATATTTTGATTTCCAAAAAATTTTTTATGCGAGCATTTGATGCCAATACACAACTTTTCCCACCACAGGCCATTTCGATTTCAAAAAAAAGTCAAAATCGACCCACCCTAATAGGCAGGGTACGGGTCTCTGCGAATCCTGCTGTAAATATTGAGGTTCAATGCGTTGGTATTGAGGAAGAAAAAAGAACAGATAATCCGCGGCAGCGTATAATCCGTACCTCATTAATTTTACACTTTTTTAACACATAATCCGCGGATTATGCACAGGAAAAGACTACAATCCATTTTTTTAAAATTTCAAGAACGTACGCACAAAAAAGGGGGGAATAAATAAAAATATAAATTATTGTCTGAAAATAGTGAGGGGGCCCAGGCACCCTCCGGCCCCTCCTACGAGCCGCCACTGTGTAAGAAACATTTTCAGTGCTTTGTCTTGAATTTCCAACAATTTACGATCATTATAAAATTATACTGAGTTCATACACTTCATGCTTCAATTCATATACCACCGAAAAGGGACATCCGGCATGCCGGAAAAAAGTGAGGTTGACCAGCATGCCGGAAAATTTGAATTTTCCGGCATGCTGGATAATTTTAGGTTTATTTTGCAACAAAACAAAACTAGATTTCTGGATTCAGTTCCAATCAAAAATCTAACTACTAGAAATAAATAAATAAAAAAATCCCAAAAGTAAACTTCTTTCAAAAAAAAAAAACCGGGATTGCACATAATATGTGCTTGTTATTTATGGTAAGGTTATAAGAATTGGATTTAATAATTTGCCAATAAAGTAATCAATTCAGAAGCAATCATTGTTACTGCGATTTGTTCACAGTTTTTTCAAATAAATTATTTTAGGTCTATTTTAGAGAGGTAAGTTTAATTTTTATTTATTGAATAGGTATGGTAAATTCTTTAACTGCTTAAATGTTTGCTTACTTAGTTTTAATTTAATTTTTATAAAATTATCCGTTATTAAACAATATTTTTCTTGTTAAAATAACAAATGACATTGTTAGTAAGTATTTTTACAAAATTAAACTATTTATTTATACTAATAAGATATGTATCGAACTTATATTCATTTTTAAGCTGAGCATACATTTTTATAGTATTCCTATATTTTTGCCTAACCTCGATTTTTCCGGCATGCCAGAAAGGACCAAGCAAGTGATATTGAAAATCTGGTGACCCCCGAATTTTGTGGCATGCCAGATAATGCGGGGTAATATGCTAAAATCAGCACTTAAAAATAAAAGCAGTTGTGGGTCCATGTTGCGCCGGATGACTTGAATAAATGTCAGGGCCGGCTCTAGTAGTTCTGCCGTCCTAGGCGATATTGACAATTGCCGCTCCCCCCCCCCCATTGAATAATAATAATAAAATAAAATAATGATACTTTAAGAAAACAAAAATAATAGCAAAGTGTTTACTATTAAAGAGAGTTTCCAGTTAATTTTTAAACTGGGTTTTGCATATCCAAGCACTGATACACACTTTAAATTATATTTTTATTAACATTAAAGTAGTGCATCTTACGGCGCTGAAACAGATATTAATATTTTCAAATGATTTTTTAATCGCGCAATTTGCCGATTCTAAAAGTAAATTGAATTTCTAGTTTATTTCGAACTATGTTTTACATATCCAAGCACTGGTACACACTCTAAATTATTATTATTATTATTATTTTAGCATTAAAGCAGTGAATCTTATAGCGCTGAAACAGATATTCATAGTTAAAAATTTTTTTAAAAAAGAACAATTTCGAAATCTGCCGCCCTAGACGGCCGTCTAGGTCGCCTACCCTAAGAACCATGCCTGATAACTATGCAACGACTGTTCGAAATGACAACCGACGACCCAAGTAGGAAGTTCGGATACTAGACGGATGGGTTCGTTATAGCGCGAGTCGACTGTATAAAATAGCGATAAAAATCTCAAGCGAGACTGCTTGGCGACAAGCAGCGCCACCTTTGGAATAAGTAGTCGAAATCACTTTCTCGCTTTTCGTTTCGTTTGTGTGTGATCCCAGTAGCACATTTCTCCTAAACATGAATTACTTCACTTGTGGGATATTAGCTTTCTCGGTGTTCTCTGCGGTGATTGGTAAGTTTAAGGCCTTTCAAATTTCATTTTTTTCTTAAATGCTTCAATTAGATGCTTCCATGTGTTTCACACACACAAACTTTTATAGAAATCTTTATTAAACCGAATAAATTAATCTAGGAACTAGTTTAAAATTGATTAATATGTGTTATCATTTGATGGCACTGGAAGTTTGTGACGGTTTAATTTCATTACATCACTAGAATTGTACTGCCATTTAAATAAATGAGTAAAGTTTTAAAAATAAATATTAAAAATGTTTAATGTAGCGAAATTACATTTAAAGTAAAATTTGTAGCATCGATAGAGATAAAAATGTGAAGAATTATTTGACAGATTTATAAAAGATAAAGTATAAAGCTTAAGGGTACCTCAGTACCTCAAAAATGATGAAACGATCAAAAAATTTTTTATTGCTTCTTTCAAAACAAAAAACTATTCTGAACACAGGGAAAAAGTTTCATTGCTTTAGTTCAAATATTTAAAAAGTTATGAGTGGTTTTAGGCCCTGCTCCCTATGTGTTCTTATGCAAAAGAAAAACTTCAAATTGCTTTTTCTCGATGATGGTTTTTTCGTGTTCTCATGTCATTAGAATCCCTAAGGATTTTTTTCTATTGAAGGTACAGCTTTAAAGTAATACTTTTTGCAATTGAGATAACACATTTGACAAAACTGTGCATTGGTAAGCATTTTATAAATTACTCTAATGTTTAGAGCATGTTTAAACCTTTAAAAACCAAATTAAAAAAAAAAAAAAAACTTTGATTTTTTACATAATTAATCATAGAAAATTTTCTAATGAACTCATAAGCAAATGAATGCACAGATTTTTAGAGATGATTATAGTGATCGTTTTTCAAAAAACTTTTTTTTAATTAGTGCAAAAATAAAAAAATCTTAGGAATTTTAAGAAATTGAAATTTTTCTCAATTTTTTGAATTTACAAAAAAAGTAGGCAATATTTTTAAATTTTGAAAATAAATTATTGATTACGAAATAAGTATGCATGTTATGGTTTCAAAGAAATATAAAATTTATCTAAATCATAAAAAAAAAAAGTTTGAAAGGTACTGTGACCCCTTAAATAGTAAATGACAGTTATTAAGTTAATAATTTTCATTCAGTTCTCTAATTTTCAAATAAGAGTTGTCCCTCGAAAACTTTTGCTCAGTAAAAATAAGAATTCACAATTCTAACTGAATAATAATGAGCCATGGTGACATTTAAAAAATAAAGTTTATGAGCCATTGCATTAACTTTTATGACGTTTTTAAAGGCTATTTTAGAGTCCAGAATTCTTTTGATAAAGGTTTTTAATCTTTATCTTATTCCTGCAGCACGAATTAAAACTTTGTAGTTGTACTTTAGTTTGTAGTATATAAGAAGAAAGAACATAGGAATAAATAAAGTTATAAAACTGTTATAATAAAATGGATGGTTGAATAAAACAAAGTAACAAACAACCGGTTGTTCCTTTAAATACTTAAACTTTTAATTTCCCTCCTTTTAATGTCAAAAATGTGATATTTTTATTGGGCAGAAAGAAAAATTATTCTAATTAACAACGATACTTCCAGTTTTTTCCTGTCTTTTGTGAGGACCATAACCAATATAAATGATAAAGGAAATAATCTTATTCCCTTTCTCTAAACATTCTATCATAGATCACATGTAAGAACTTTAAAAAAAATCATCCTTGGATTGTCTTTCAACCATTCAGAATAACTGTTCTGACATTATTATGTAAAATTAAAGAAAAAATAAATAAAGAAAGAAAGAAAGAAAGAAAAATCGCGGCATTAAAATAAAAGACAATTTCTTATGACAGAAAAAAGGATAAAAAATCGCTTTAATTTTTGAAACATATGCTGGATAAATAAGTTGAAAAGTAACTTCTTTTGACCGGCGGTTGAACCTTACCTTAAGAACAAAAATAATAACCGTGACAAAAAAAAAAAGTGCGTAAGTGAAGAGAACCTAACCGTTCTAAATAAAAATATAAAAGATAACTATTAATTTTCCACTCTTTTGTATCTGTGTAATGGCGAATAAAGAAAATACATTCTTCACTTTTTTTTTCATGAAATTTAAAGTTGCCTGTCCTTGTATTTAGTGGAAAAAATGTCAACCAGACAAACTTCCTGCTTTATTAAAAGTAGAGATTATAAGCAATCGGTTCGCCAGACGTTTTGTACTGTTAAGTTAGGATTATTAGAGCAAGCTAGTGCTATGTACAGAATTTTCGGGGGCGGAGAGACGGGGGGGGGGGGGCATATGAGATTTTCTTCTCACCAAAACGATTCCAAAAATTGATTTGAAATAGAGCAGAGTTACAAAAGATATTTTTGCTAAAAGTAACCAAAAATGAAAGAGAGCAATAATAATAATTAAAGAAAGACAGGAAAAATAAATTGATTCAAAAACGTTTCATTCAGTTACTGTTCAACACCGCTGGACTACCCAAATCATTCAACCAAGATAGATATTAATTTCCGACTTAATAACTTTCTGGATCAAGAGCAACATAAATTTATTAGCTGTGAATTAAATAACAGAATCAAAATAAATATTTTAAACTGTCGTTTTGGCTGGCGCCAGTTCTGTAGTAGAGCAATGTTCGCGAAGTATTCCGCGTTCTCCGCTCTCACTGTGCGACCCAAATTCTTACTACAAATCTCTTAGCTCTCACGGCTGGATTAACACAAGGAGCATTTATGAATAAATGAAAAAAAAAAAAAAAAAAATCGTTATCTTTCAGCAATTTTTTTACACCCGATGGAGCGTTGTTTGGACAATGCGTATTGGATAGAAAGTATATGTATATAGGTAGTGGCGTACACAGCACCCCCGCTATTTCCGGCGCGGACGCTCTAAAAAAACATAACTATATTAAAATTATTAAACAAGAAGTTCTGTCTAGAACTAGACGAGCCTACTTTTTCGTATACCCATACTACTTTCTAGTATCTGATCAATATTCTCAAAAATAGCTAAAATCGCAAAATTTTTCAAACATATATTTTTTAATATTTTAAGCTGATTTCTAGGAATAAAATATTCCTTACTTTTCTTTAAAAAAAAACGAACAAATAAAATAGCAGCACCTTTTAAACAAAGCAGCTAATACACTTCTTTCCATTAAAAAAAAATCTTTAACAGCTTTAAAAACGAAAAAAAAAAATAAATAATAATAATAAGTTCATTAAAATAAATACCATAGACTAATAATAAGAGTAGACCGAGCTTTCTCATTCTTGCTGATAAAGAAAATTGGTTCATAGATGTATCATGTGACTAGTGGAAGGGCTTGGCGAAGACTTTGGCAGTATGGTTGCTAGATGGCAGCATTATCTATAGTTTGGAACTCGACATGTATTTTAAGACAATGTGTTTTCATAAAAAAAAACTTCCAGGTGCAGAGATTGAACTGTTTTTCTTTTAGTTATGCATTATTTTGACATTAGTAACAGTTTTTGATCAGTTTTCGGTAACTTTTATTTCATTTGGAGCTGTCAGCGTTGGCGTGAACGAAATGGCGTAAACGTTTTGCGTTAACGCAAAAATGTACTAATCGGTATCGTAAATTGAAACTGTAGGTAAAAATCTTACCGTTTGCAGATTCTTCTTGGTCGCTTGCATCTTTTATTGCTTAGAGAGTTATTGAAATTGATTAAAGAAAATGCACAATACTATCTAAACGAAAAACTCACTATATTAACAAAATATTTACAACTTAGAATAACAAATTTACAAATCGGACTCCATAAAAGATCATTCTTCCGTGTTCCATCAATTCTATTTATTTTATTTCGCGCTGGCATTGATCGTCTGCTACGATTAACGCCCGCTGTTGCTAGGATATCCACCAGTCACATGGTTTGGTTTATGAGCAGCAAAAGGGTTGCCATAGCTCGGTCTACTCTTATTATTAGTCTATGATAAATACATCATATAAAAAAAAAAATCGTTTCTTTTTCCCCTGTTTCCAAAAATAATTTTTTAAACGAATTAATGCACTTACCAAAATAAATAAAAACAATAAAATGTCAATTAAAAAAAAATTTTCATTGTCCAAAAAAAAAAAAAAAAATCGTCTGCGCATATCTTTAACATAAATGACTTCGAGTTTATTCGCCGAAAACTGAATACCTAAATTAAAACTTTAGCGTGAAAATAAAAACAAGTCATATCAACAATAATTATTTCAGAGTTAAAGCCACAGCAGCGGAGTCGGAGTCGGAGTCAATCTCATTTTAGGATAAAAGAGTCGGAGTCGAATATCAAAAAATCGGAGTCAGTCCTCCGTGTATAAATGTTTGCCAAAGCTACGAAGTCAGGGTCGAAGTCGAGGAGTCGGAGTCAGGTGCCCCTAAATTCTCGGAGTCGGAGTCGGGAGTAGGTCGTCAAGAGCTATTTCCAACAAAGTTTGTTTGAAGTAAATCCGCCTTTAAGTTCGGAATCTATATTGACTTTCAGTTTCCCCTTAGGCGCTAATGTTAAGAGATTTGAACAGTTCAAAATTGAACGAAAACTTGTTCAAATCAAAAAGATATTTTCGATACATGTTTTTCATCAAAAGCTTTTCCCTACAAAGTTTGTTTGGAGCCACTTCGCTTCTAAGTTCAAGATTTATTTTTGATTTGAATTTCCCCGTAGGCGCTAATGTTAAGTTTTTTTGAACTGTTCAAAATTGAACGAAAAATTGTTCAAATCAAAAAATGAATTATGGGAATGAGATGTCCCCGCCGGGATCTTTCTAACAAAAAAAAAATTGTTCGAATCGGACTATTCATTCAAAAGTTATTAGGGGGGGGGGGGACAGACATACATACAGACAGACAGACATTTTTCCCCATCTCAGTACTCTACTTTCCATTTTTTAGTTTTTCAATATTTAACTATTTTATTTATTTTTGACTTTTTTTTTCGGGATATTTTTAAGATGTATTAAGCCTTCTTTCATGCTTTTTTTCTTCTTCCTCTGATTTTTACTGGAAAAGTAGGCTAAAACATTCTTATGGAGTTAGGGAGGCGCACTTATAAATATTGCAGGAAGGGGGGGGGGGGTGCGCACCGAAGTCTATGTGCGTAACTGTATATAGGATAAATTACTTGTCGGCAAGTAATTTTCGTTGGGGAGTTCAGTTTTGACATTTTTATCAAGATCGTGAGAAAAAATCGTGGACTGGTGATGTTTTTTATTCTTCTTGTCTCATCTATCTTTCTGCCCCCCTCCCCATTTGAACTCCCTTGCATTTCGGATTGTTAATTACATGTGATTTTTTTAACGAAATAGTGGGGGTTTTATCTTTTTTCCCCTTGGGAGAATGAAAAACAACAAACTTTTGACTCGAAGATCGTTAAATACTTGTGAACAAATGTTGTGAACAACTGAGAGTTTATTTCTGTTTTACAAAATGTAATAATAATAATAATAAATGAATTAATAAACATGTGTAAATAAAACTTGTTGTGAAAGAACTGTAACAAAAATTATTTAAATGTTAAGAAGAAAATTAACTATTATAATCATACAGAAGTAATAAAAACTGCTGCAAAATCATAGAAAAGTAGAGAAATTAATCACAAAATTTAAGCAATGGATGTTATATAGATTTTTTTTTTTTTTGAGAAAGGAAATTTTTTTTAACCGTAGACGTGAAAAAATCTCTGAGGACGGGTCAAATTTTTCTTCGAACCACCGGTTAAAAATCGCTGTTCTTCAGTAATCATTAAAAATTTAAACTAGTCTAGCAATCACATCCAAAATACTCCCCCTGTGGCACGACAGCCCGTAACAGTCTATGCCCAACTCAGTTTTCTTGACCAGGGCTCTGAGGTACAAAACAGACGTTGCGCTTAGGTGGTCAGCCTAACGCGGAACCCCCAGTGTTTGTTTCCCAAGTACGCATGGTACTCCTTTTATTGATTTACTGAAGGGGTGAACGGTTGAGTCAACCATGCCCAACCCGGACCCGTTGCGTGGGAGCGCGAAGAGCTACCACTGAACCACTGGGCTTCCTTTCAAAATACTGGAAAAGGTAAGAAACGTTGCGCCTAAAGATATTATTGCTCACAAAAAATCATTTTTATGTAATTAATTTATGTAATTTAGACTTTAAAAACATTTTTGGCGGTCCTGTTTTTAAACTGAGGCCTGAACCTGGACCGCAGGCCGACAGTTGCCGACTGCTGATTTAGATATTTTACTAATATTTTGGTTCCATTGAGTTTGTCGTAATATTTGAAGACAAATTTTTGAAACCATTTTCATTAAATGAACCTGAATTCCATACCGGCACCAATAGCTCCAAAGGATATTTTTTGGAAATTACGTATTTTCTGCATTAATAAGTGTCAGTCAAGGGCGGATCCAGCTTCTGGTTTTGGAGGGGGTCCTTATCGGAAGGGCGGTCAAAATGCAATTTTCGGGCGCAAATAGGAGTCCGGTGCGAGTATTTTTCAATATTAGTACTACTCAAAACGCAGATTTGATCTATGTTTGGTTGCTTAAGAAAGAGTCATGACCTCCCCCCGCCCTTCTTTATTTGTGCTTGGTGTCTGCAGAAAACTTTCGCAACTCTCGTATTATGTTTTCATTTCTTTCCGAAATAATAATAATAATAATAATCAACAAAACAAATTGCTAAACTGCGTCTGAAATCTTTTGAAAATTCTCAGAAATCCTTCAAGAAACAGCAAACTTGCAACGTCTAGGTTGCGGTAAACTGATGAGGGAAAGATAGCTTTATGAAGATTAATAATATAACTTCTGACTGATTAAAGTGAAAAACAACGTAAATAAAGCACAAATATTGGAGTAGATACAGCATATAGCCATTTCAAGGCTGCAATGGAGCCTTGAAATGGCTATATGCTGTATCTACTCCAATATTTGTGCTTTATTTACGTTGTTTTTCACTTTAATCATATTGTAGCACAAAGCTTATATGATAACTAGCAGAAATACCCGGCGTTGCCTGGATTAGCAATAATTGTGAGAAACAATCGTTATTTGCATTTGTTTTCTGTTTTAAGTGAAAGAACTTAAAACACACCTTTTTGACGTGATTTAAAATCTAGCTTCTTCCTTACTCATAAAACTAAAGTAGCAGTAAGTAAAAAGAGCAAAATAGTATTCATTTAGAAACGAAAACACGAAATTTAAGCGTATACAAATGTTAAGAATTTCCGAAATATGAAATTAAACTTCACATTTTTAAAAAGATTTATCAGTTAATACTTATTTTTTTTTTTTTTACATTGAGCCTTACCTTCTCTGTATGTCTATTGAAGAACGAACTGTTTAAAAAAATGTAGCCGCACGCCCGTGATCCCCTTAAACTTGCTTTAGTTATTTTGGAAAATTTTAATTATTGTGGGTTCTTGGTGCGATTTAAAATATTACCGAATTTGCGGAAATCGTTTTGGGATACCTTGGGTAATGCTCCTCCTCCTTACTTTGTAAAACGGTATGTTACTAATTTTTGTTAAAGAGATATTGTCGCCATATGCTAAAATACTTTTGGTCACCATAAAATGGCACTAAACAATTTCATCCGTAATGTTTCCAAGATAAGTAGTAAAGTTTGGCGTTGGTTTGAATTTGTGCACAAAGTCACATTAATGGAAGTTTTTGTGCTGTTTGTGGATTTGCTTAATTTAGTTGCTGGATTATTTTACAGTAAAAAAAGTTTTTAAAGATTCTTTGATTGGCGATATTTTGTTTACATTCTGAAAGCTGACAAACATTATTACATAGTCTTTGGCTTCAAAAACCGCGACAATTGAAAAAACTGCCAAATGCATCCGCTACAGAAATCTTTCTACATAAATTTTGGCGAGGTTTCTGCTGTTAGATTGGATAATGATTAGGTGTCCAATCAGCACTAATAATAATAACAAAAAAACCCAGTAATTACAATTGAAGTTCCGTTTAAATGGAAAATAATCAGCAAAATCTAGTTATTATTAGCCAATCTTGTGAAAAAAAGTTACTTTAAGATTTGACTTGAGAAAAGCCTCGAACAGTCACACAAAACGCAAAAATATTGAACAGTACAACAATTCTAGCTATCAACTGAGAGTTGAGATGATACACTAAATAATGAATTGGGTTGAGGAGAGCCTTCGAACATGGAACAAAAAAAGCTCATATCTCGTTTTTCATACAACTTAGAACTTTCTAACAGATGCCATCTTCAGCAGAAAAATAAGCGCTTTCGATGGACACATAATTTTAATATGTGCACGTATTTTTTCACCGTCATATTGGGGCATTTATGCGAAAATTTGGAAAAATTAGAATAAAAAAGGAACTATTAATCTAATTTTTTTCGAACTGGTCTACAAACCTCCACAGTACCGAAAAGAACAAACGGTGAAAGTTTCAGCCAAATCTGCCGGGTAGTTTCTGAGATCTTAGAGAACAAATTTACCAAAGTCCACTTTTATATATATAGATTTTTTCATATAACTTCTGACTATGTCTGACTGAACTTGGATTCTACGGAAATCTCGCTCAATATCGGAACACACTGGATTTGACGTCTCATCTTTGGTGTAAAAAGCCACTTATATTAGTAATAAATAAATATCTTAAAACTAAAATGCGAACATAAATTAGCAAAGTAAAAAAAAAAAAAAAACAAGTGTGCAAATTTGTGCTTTGTTTAATGTTGTTAATTTGTGTTGATTTCATGTGTTTTTGTATTGGAGCATTAGTTTATTTATTGAGACAGATGGATCAGCTTTTTGATTGAGATTAGTTTTAAAAAACAGTTTTGGAAGTAATAGAAGAAGGGTTGGGGGAAAGAGCGGTGCGAAACTTTCACTTACTGACTTACAACTACTGGAGAGTGAGTTTTCATAAATAAAAACTAAATAACACCGATTTTGCATACTTTTAGCGCAAACTTTTGAATATCGACGAACAGCCTAGAGATATGCATAAAAAGGAGATGACGTGCAAGTCAGATATTACCGTATTTAATTTTAACTTCTTTATCAAATCAATTACTGGGAATAAAAATACTCAATTTGTTTTGTATATTTTTTGTTTAGTTAAAATGTTTTTGAAAAAGGGATTTATTAGATTTAAAAAAAAAAGGATAAAAACTTTTTTCTGTACCAAAATGTGAGTTAAATGAAAAAACAGCGTGAATAAATAAGCAAAAATTGTCAGAAAGTGCTATAGCTAGCTTTGAAATAGGTATTCAACGTTACAGCGGAGCCCTCTTAAGGTATCCGACTGCGTTCGAAGACAGTTTTTTGAAAAATAACCTGGACATTTTTTTAAATGTTATTTTTTAACTACATATGCTTCGAAACTATGAAAACAATGTAAAACCAAGCTTTTAAAATATTATTTTTAAAAAAAATGGACAAATTTGAAGAAAAATAGCGAAAAAACGTGTCTTACGTTAACAGCTATGGACAAAATTTGGTTCTAATCAGACACAAATCCTTGTAGTAATACATTTGCATGACAATTATGTGTGTTTTGCTCTAAAGGTTTTTGTTATTTTTCAAGAAAGTTCAGAAATATCGCCGAACAAAGTTCCTATACTACTATTTTTTCGTAAACAAACGCCTTTGTTTAAACTTATCCGCATGAAAATATTACTTAATAATGAAATTCAGCTTAGCTTTTAGAGAAAAACATCAAGCATACCCCAGAGAACTATCTCAGAAAATTTCACATCACTACTCGAATAACTTTTTGAGATATCATTCTTATAGCAGACAGCTTTCTTCAAAAATATCGTTCTTCATAAAACGCGTTCAAATGCAACTTCCGGTCAGGAGTTCAGTGTACGACTCTGTAATAATACAGCTATAACTTCAGTTCTAATTCACGTAGAGTAAAAATTAAGACAGTTTTGGAAAGCTAATGAATCAGACTACAAAATGAAATCATAAAAACAATCACGAATATTTCATCGAAAATGTCGATTTTAAGGCAGTCGGATAGAAAGTCGTGAGTCGACACTCCCGACGTTTTCGTTATGCGAGTATTTTTTGCACTGATGAAGCTGAAGGGGTATTACATTGTAGGGTTTTGCAGCAGCTGTTTCCAGCATTTTCTAGACAATCTTTGCTTTATTGGATTATTTAATGTTTTTTCATTTTCCTCAAAGACTTCGCTGCTAATGTATGATCTATAAAAGCTTAAAATAGCATTGGTAAACATAACACTCGAAAACTCGCAAATGTCAATCCACAATTTGTGTTCTGAGTACTACAGCTAGGTAACTACAGATTCGACAAAATAGAATGTTTCACTTCTGTGGCAAATTTTTGTTCGAAACACGACATAAATGTTTCTAACTACTAAATAGAATCTATAAATGGTAGTTTAAGAACATTTGAAACACCGGCGGGGCTCAACTTTTTTTTTACCCAATGCCGCACCTCATATAAAGCTGGTAAATTTCGTGGGCCAGAACACACACACACAAGGGACCACTTACCGCCGTAAACTGGGCCATAGGTTGTGCACCACTGAATTAAATCAAGTCTTCACATTCCCTAAAACTCGTGAAAAAACAGTTCACTTGTTCAGTTTTCTTTGTCCGAAGAAGTATGAAAAATAAATAAATAAATAAAATTGAACTTCACAGTTACCTTGTTGAAGTATTCACCCCATAAAGTTAACAAAATTTTCAAGATTTTCCACCCATTTTACAGAATTTCTGTGCGCACTGTACTTTCATTCATTTATTACAGGCACAGGTTATGAGAGCTCATAATACGAAAATTTGCCCGTGATCTAAATTGAAGAATGACGTTAATCTAATTCAATTCTTGAAACAGTTTTACGTAGGCGTTTATTGAGGAAAAAAAGTGATGATGGGGGGGAAAAAAAGCATAAAGAGAAGATAGGTTTTCTCTCGATTCCGAGCACCCAAAGTGGGAGGGGAAGATAAGATACCTTGACCTAAATTTATTCTAGCGTGTGATGATTTTCGTTTATCCTATGGACTAATATGTGGAAGGTCAATCAAGTTTTTTTTTCCTTTTGGAAAATGTATAACAAATAACAAATAAATAATAGTAATATATATTAGATTCATATTTACTTTTTCATTCGAGTCGTAATTTATTGTTAACAAAACTAAAATTTCATTGATGATTTTTTGTGTTGGCAGTCTATTTCGTACATGGTCTTTACATCTAGAAGCTCACACCTTTGAATTGAAAAAGGGGTTCCTTGAAACCCCGAAACACGTGTATTCTGAAATCTGTGTATTTGTGCTAAACAACGTTGGATATTTCCTGTTATTTCGTACATTGTCGGATCGGCAATGAGGCGGATTTAATTCTTTCTAAAAACAATCTATTTTACCTGCTTCTTGCTTTATAGGGGTTTAAAATGTTGACAAAAACGTTAATAAGGCGCATAACTCGCAAATAATCTCTATTCTCTGCAAAGGTAGCGCTTTATTGGTGGCGTTTTTGTCATTTTTATGTTCACAAAGATATTGTGTTTTTCCCTATGAGTAGTTTTAAAAAAAATTACATTCAATTTCTATAAGCAACAGTGATAAGTGACGGATTACTCAAAAAAGAAACCGATTGCACGGATATTGCATGAGGTAGCACGTGTTTTCTTATCTCTACATAGTATAAAATGAAGTCCCCAAAAAGCGTCTGTTTGTTTGAACTCGCAAAACTCGAGAACTACCCGGCCGATTTTGCTGAAATTTTCACAATTTGTTCCTTTAAGTCCTGAGAAGGTTTGCAGACCATTTCGAAAACAATTCGATGAATAGTTCTTATTTTATTCCAATTTAGGCCCAATTTTCACATAAATTCCCGAATATAGGGGTGAAAAATTACTCGCAAATAATAGTATTATATATCGTTGGAAAGGGAAGAATTTTCCGCGTTCTACGCAATTTGTTCCAATGCTCTAACTTAATTGCGGCGGGAGTTTTTTACGTTTTTAGCTCGAATTGTTTTAGGCTTAGCTGAAATTTAGGAACTACTTTCTTCATTAAATCCATCAATAAAAAATGAATGAATTGTCCTACAGTTTTCTTTTTGACAGCATTGGATAGAGCTGCTTGTTTTACTCCAGATCTAACTCGACCTATGGTCGGAAGTTTAACCCTCTATCTCCATTAGAAAAAAAGTTACAAGCGAATTAAATGAAGTTCAAAAATCTGTTCTCTATTCAAGTTTTTACCCATTTTATTTTGCGTTTCCACGGTAACGCTTTTTGAATCCATTGTTTATTTTCATCTTTCTCATTTTCAATTCTTAAACTTACTTTATTTTGTGTTTCCATGGTTACGCCTTTTAAATCCATCTTTCTCATTTTTTATTTAATTTCTTAAAACTATTTTAGTATCTGTCGTCATTGTTTGGCGAGAACATTTTGCATGATGGTTTTTTTTTCTTTCATTTAATCCTGGTTATTGAAGATACTTCACTTGACGCAATGATTTTTTTCAAGGTACACCGGGCAGAGCCGGGCAACGCAGCTAGTCCTAAATATAATATATGAAAAATATATGAAGTTTATATATTAACTTAAAATGAAGATAGTTATGAAATTATCACATCTAACTGGAAGCGGAAAAAGTGTAATATTTAAATTTTACTATCTGGAAGAAACACCTTATTTCATGCTTTAGTTCAACTTCATTGTCTTTCAGTGTCTCAAGTATGTTGTGTGTGTCTGTGTGTTTTTGCTTTGATGACTCATTAAAAAAATATAAGTGTCAAGAAGGCGGACAGCTAAAGCTAGTGAAACCTCCATATTGCGAGAATTTCAATCTTGGCCAACAGTGGCGGTTGTTGTCAAACATGTCTCAATTGCAAGGGCACCCCGCGACACAAGGGTCCCGAAAGGGATCTAAAACTGCACATAATTAAATTAATTAAATGCTTAGATTAGATAATCGGGCCCGCAAAATTCATTTTGACAGGCCTTCAAAAATGTGAATCCACTACTGTTGGTTAACACATATTAAATAATAATATTAAAGAAAAAAAAAAACTCTTGCATATTTGATCTGACATGAAAGAAATCTCCTAAAATCGAGGCTAAATAATGATACTTTTCTGCTATAAGGCCTTGAAAATGTGGACGGTTCCAAGTTGTGTTTTAACCCTTTCGTCTCCACTGGGACATATATCGCTCACTCCTATGACATTCTTGTGCTAAATTTCAAAGATACTATTTGAAGTATCTCAAAACATGTCCTTATTGTTGCTAATTGTTCTCCTTACAATACCGACAACAATGTGAATAGTGCGTTCTTGATTAAAAAATAAGAATGGAAAATGTTCTTTTCTTGAGTGCAATACTCTGTTTTTAGTACAAATAATACAATCTTTCACTAAACGACACAGATGTTTCATGCTTTATGGATCAAGCACATCCCAAGGTGTGACATTCTTGAAAAGAACATTCCGAAAATACTTGAAAATGCAAAATCGACACCTTTGCTCTCTAACGGGGAAATATAAAGTTATAGAAATGCAGGTCTTGCAGAAATATGCTACTCATTCATGGCAGTTCAAAAAAAAAAAAAAAAAAAAAAAAAAAAAAAAAAAAAAAAAAAAAAAAAGAGGGGGGGGGGGATAAACTCAAAATCGCTATTTTTTGATGTATGACGTTTTTGAAATGAGTGAGCAATATGTCCCACAGAAATTTCCAAAACACTCTATGTGATAAATAAGCTTAAAATTTAGTGGAGTGGATTTCCCACTGGTTTTCTGTGATTACACCGATAAATAAGTGTAACTTTTTAACGATAGATACCGATTTTACCTATTTTATTTTACCTACTAAAGCGCTAATCTTTTGAAAAAAAAAAAAAATGGTGTGGAAAGGGTTTAGTTGAGAAACGACACAAGGAGAGGGAGATCGTTACAAGAATTAAGACATCATGCCTTTTTATTGTAAGAATGTGTTTATTGAAAATAGGGTGACATTTGAAAAAAAAAAAAGGTAAGGCGAAGTCCTCATTAGCCACGTTCACAACACACTTTTCGACCACGTAAATCTCCGATCCAGCTCCGCAAAAAAAACCGATTGAAAAATTTTTCGTTTCAAAGACGGTAAAAAGAGGTTTCCCATTGTAACAGAGAAAGCGGTTTTTTACCCAGCATCCTTAGCGACTATACACAGCAAGTAGACGAACCTGGTTCGCGTAATGCATTCTGGGTAAAAACTCCACTTTCACTCCAAAATAGAGATGAGACGGGCTCAGCCCGAGCCCGGGCCCGAAGGGGGCTCGGGCGCTAGAACCGAAAATAGATTTCGGGATCGGGAGGGCTCGGGCTCAAGCACAGATATTCAATCGCCAATCTCCATGCAAATTCAAAGCAAATAAACATTTTCCTACTGTGAGAAAATGAAAGGAACATTTAAATCAGTTCAATCAATGTCAAACTTACCCCCCCCCCCAAAAAAAAAAAAAAATATATTAACGTTTATTTATAGTTTTTTTTTTTTTTTTTTTTTTTTTTGCGATTACTATTGCAATATGTCATACAGTAATGCATTTGAAATGGAGCATTTTAAGAAAATTTGGAAACTTCTCTCTGTTAATGAAGAACATTTGACGTAACATTTTTCATTAACAGAGAGATCATGTCAGACTGTAGAAGACTCAGTTTTTGATACAAGAAGTTTCCTTCGGGCTCGAGCGGGCTCGGATTTTGGTCCAAGACAATATCACTCGGGCTCGGGCAGGCTTGGGCGGGCTCGGTTACAAATTTTCAGGCTCGGGCGGGCCCGGGTTCTCAAAAAATGAGCCCCAACTCATCTCTACTCCAGAAGGTAGCAGGATGAGAAAAATTCCACATATACCCCGCAAATTGCCGGAATGCGGTGAAAAGCAGGTTTTTTCCGGGGTCGAAAGTGTCAATGGAAACGGCCCTATTGGGTCAAAGAGCTACAGAGGGTTCAAGATATTGAAAAAAGTGTGGCATCATTTATGGAGCACCTTATTGAGATTAAGTTTGCTTAAGGACTTTCATTTTTGATAAGGGGACTTGGTTCGCTTTGGTAATTTACCATTTATGATGATAAATTTCGCTCTGTTTTGAAAATTGCAATGCCAACGAATTTTTTCGCTTCGCTCTCCTTCCCCCATAGCATCAATTGCTTACATATTCTCAAGGACGGTAGGCTACTGGGCACGCCACCTTGAATATACGTCACTCTGGTCATGGTACCCTTAGATTTATTGATCCTAACAATACGACACAAAAAATGAAACCAATTTGCTGAGAATTAGTGCAGCAATTTCTGTTTATTTAATGAGCTCTGCGAGGTAAAAAGGTTATTAGGTTAGATAATTGCTGTTCGGACTAATTGCTTTCACTTCTCAATTTATTCATATTTTTCTCCTTTTTTTCAAACACAATCTTTGAGAAACGCTATCTTTAATCAGTCAGTACATATGCCCATTCACATGCTGCGAAGCAAATTGATCTTTCGTTGCAAAATCGAAAGTGAGCATATGTTAATAAGATAAATTCGTCTGTAGAAGATAAAATGCAGATTTGGATTAGAAAAAAATACATTTTAACAGATGTTTATTCTGATTATGGACATGCTGGGAGAGTTGTCACATTTGGTGGATTATCTCTTTTTTTTATCATTACTAATTGCTGTGATAACTATTGTACTCTACCATGATGATTACAATATGTTCGCGATCCACGAACATATTGTAATTTTGCCTTCTATATGTGAGCATAATTGAGTATTAATTTTTGTTATTTTTCAAGAGGAAAAAAATTCAATACTATATTTGAGGCATGTTCATTGGTTGACGTAGTGGTTAGGCTTTGACGCCTTTGACCATGGATCATCAACCCGCGATTCAATTGTTCAGTGGCTGGGCTTTTCAGGGGCTGAAAATCCTCAGTGCTTATATTGCATGATTATGCGGCATGTTCAAAATCTCTTGAGTGCCAGTTTGGCTAAGGCAGTCTCGGCTAAAGAAACTCCAAGCACAGTTTTACATCGTGAGAGCCTAGGTGCCTCCATCTGGAGGAAAATGGGGGTTAAACTTCTGTTGTGCCATTGGCATCCGCGTCAGAATAGTGTCGTGGGTATCATATCTGGGATATAGCAAGAGAGAAGCGCCATATGCAGTTCTATTGGAAGGGGGGGGGGGAGGTCTAATCATCATTAGACTTTTATAATATAGAAAAATAAGGAAGAAGGTCCCCTTTTCTCTTTATCATTAAAGTATAATGATGGTGTACCAGCAGCCAGTGTAATCAATGAAACGACATGACGTTGAATAAAGGCATTGTGCAACAATGTGGTTGTAACTTTTTTCTTTTTCAAAATAAAATTTTATAACTTTCAGTAAAATATTAACGAGTTTCAAAGGTTCACTAGTTTTTCCTTTTGCGGCTACTTCAAAGTTGAACTATTATTATAAATTTACTAGGGGTATCGCCCCCTGCTCACTATCGCTCACAAGCCCCCGGGAACTGCACACATTCTTATTCGGATCGCTTCTCGATCCGAACTCAGTAGCCTAACTAAGGGGGTCATAATCTCCCCTCCCCCCCACGAGACTCAAAATTATATATATGAACACGCATGAAAAGGCCAAAAATTGCGTTTTTTCAGCCTTTAATTTCGAAAAATTTCATATACCCCCTCCCCCCACGAAAAATGTTTCACTACGCCACTGTCCGAACTTGCCGCTCTCGTTCACAATTACCTAAAAAAGCATTATAGTTCAGTAGTTGCGAATTCACCAATATGCTCTTAATAACAATATATTTTGGACACTAAACATTTTCGTCCCTGCTAATATTGTTGGAATAAAGCGATAATTGCTCAAAATTTGCGATTGAGCCAAAATCTCAAGTATGAAAATAACTGCCGTCATTTATAGAGCCCAATTTAATTTCAAATGATTTTGTTGAACAAATGTAAAATTACTATGCCACATATTTGTGTAGCTGTGCCACCCCCGTATTATTTTAATCTAGCTCAAACTATAGCATTTGAACTATATTTCAGCCTTTGCTTAAAGTTTTAAACGTCGATTATGAAATAGAAGTTCATCCCGACGATTTCATTCTTCTAAATGTTAGTATTATACCTGGTGACAGTTCAATATTCTATAGTTAGATTAATTATCTAAACCCTAATTATTATAATCCATGTAGTGAGAATCGGCGTGTCAAGGCTAAATAACTTTCTCCTTTCTGGTTATCATGGTTACAGCACTATGAACTCCCCCCACGCTGCTTGCTGCTTCTGCTGCTTGACGCGGCGATTCTAAACACATGGACTAAAGTTTTAAGCAATATTTTTACATAAATTCTGCAATAGGTTTGAAAAAATACTCCAACATATTAAAATTATATATCAGTAGAAAGACCCGATTGAATTTGTTCTTTATGATATGAAATTTGTTCGAATTTTCCAAAGTTTAAAAAGGGCGTGAATTATACTTTTTTTAAACGAGTTTCAAGACAAAATGAAGGTGAGCCCACAAAAAGAAACTGCGGCTGGGGATGGCACATCATTGAGTATTTAAATGATTCAAGTCGATCTGATTTTGGACTAAAGAAGACGGTGCTTTTAAAATTCCTGAAGTCGGAGTCGGTCATTTCCCTTCCAATTCCGCAGTTCTGCCAGGACTGCGGAGTCGGAGTTGGACAGATTTTGGGGTAAAGGAGTCGGAGCTTTTTAATTTTTTGTATCGGAGTCGATTATTACCCTTTGAATCCGCATTTCAGCCTGGATTGTGGCGTTGGAGTCGGACTTTGAGGTAAAGGAGTCAGAGTTTTAAAAATTCCAAGAGGCTAGTTTGGAGTTACTCATTTCCCTTCCGATTCCGCAGTTCTGTCAGGGCTGCAGAGTCGGAGTCGGACTGATTATGAGGTGAAGGAGTCAGAGTCGGAGGCTTTAAAATTACAAGAGTCGGAGTCGGTCATTTTCCTTTCGAGTCCGCAGCCCTGGTTTTAGAGACATTCGTCCTTGGCGCTCTCTGAAGAATTTGTAGAAAACATTGGACTTTCGAAACGAACTCTCTGAAATGAATATCAGGCTGTAAACAAGAATTACTTTTAAGTTTGTTTTTCGGTCTCGATTTATTGAAAGCCTTAATTATATTCTTCTGGATAACAATACGTATGTTTTCATTGCAATGTTTCTGGCCCAGTTACCCATATTTTGTTTGAAAAGCGGACGTTTTTGATCATGACCTGGTTCCTGGTTATAGGTATCACTGACCTTGAATGTTTGTCAAGGAAATGAAACACTTTGAGTTTCATTGTTGAATATCAATTTTTGTTATTTGTTAATACTAGAAATATTTAGAACTAAACTGTCTGAACATCATTATCTCAAAGGTAAAATAAATTACATATATACAACGATAATGTCTTTCAGCATGATTACAATTAGATTGAACAAGTTTAATTCTGGAATTTTCCAACCCCAACTGGGTTGTTATGATTGAAAATCATTAGAATCAAACATAATTTGAAGTAAGGATGTGTCGTTCATGAACGAACGCGTCAAAAAGAACGAATGCTTAAAATGAACGGATTCGTTCGTTCACTTAAAAAATGAACGACCGTTCTTTTGAACGCTGATTAGTTTGGAACATTGTATTGATGCACTTGTGATAAAATCGCATTTTTTAAAAAAATTATTCATCTTCTAAGTCTTAATTCTCAATCAATATTAAATTTCCTTTTTCTCAGTGCAGTGCAATATATTCATTAGATTTTTTTTTTAACTTTCTGCTTTATTCACCATTTTTCTTTATTCGTTGCAGTTAATTTGCAATTTTCCAATGTATCCATTAGTAAAGCTTTGTGTAACTTGTTTGGGCTACTAACAAAATGTTTGGACATTCCACTTCCTGTCCCATGCACCTGCTAAAATCTTCTCACGCTTTCGGTGACTAAAATTATTTCTAATTTTATCAGTTTTCTGGCGACCCCTTTTGTCTTCTATAGTATCCCTATCAACTACCATCTGTATTGATTTGGCTTTGTTTTTAACTTGCTTGGTGACTTCCAAGTCGCTTATTTTACATTCAATATCCAAAGATTTTTAATAAGGATTATTACTGTCATTTTTTTCCCATTTAAAAAAAGTGTGTTTTTTTTCTGTTCTCATCGGTGCTGTGGTATAATTTTGAAGATCCCTAATATTTACGGTGAGACTTTTTTTTTTTAATGAAGTTATTTGGTACTCCTACTGAGCTAACAACACATTTTTGTTACTTTTTTTCGTTATACATGGTCTATTGGTAATACTACATGTATATGGTATACAGTGCTGTAGCTGGAAAAATTTAATAGCTTCACTTTTTGACATGCTGAAATGGAACCTTCTATTTTTGGAGTGGAAAGCATATCTTACCATTCGGCAATTAAGAAATAACATACAAAATGAACTATAATTGCTTTATACATCTTAACACGAATAAAGTTTTTTTGATTCATTTTCATTAGGCATATTTTCTTACTTTTAGACCATTTTAGTTATTTTCCTTCAAAGAATATTACTGATCTAATGAAACATTTCGAATGTCTGTGAGTATGTCGTGCACAGAGATAACCTGCAATTTTTTTTAAATGAACGCAGACTTTCAAACGAACGAGTTGAATGAACGGATCAAAAGAATGAACGATCTTCTATTGAACGGATCATTAAAAGGAACGACATTGCCAACCTCTAATTTGAAATTCATTGTGTATTTAAAATCTTAAAGAAAAGAGAAATAAAAAATTATATACTTTTGTATGATAATTTGGCTTCTAACCATGATGGAGGAAAGTAAAATTGCAAAACATAGACGTATTTAAATTTTATTTTAAGAAAAACTTAAATTCCGGCATTTTGCCTCTTTTGCTGTTCATAAAAGTTTACATATTTACATGACTGAGTCACATAAATAATATGTTACGTACTTCGGAAAAGAAGTTCAAACTATGGCGTTCGGAGTATTTTGTTTTCATTGTATTTTAGTATTATGAATGAAAAGTTAGCCAAATCTCACCTGTCTCAATGATAATGTAATCAAATTACACGAACTTTGGCTGTTTTTTTTTTCTTTTTTAAGCTATTTATTGGATTTCTCTTCTTTTATAGTAAAGTGATGTTAGATTTATAGTAAAGCGAGGAGTAACAGTACAAAAACAGTGAATGCAATAATTATAGTGATTTGAAATATATATATATATATAAAAAGAAAAGACTTTTTAAAAATGATGTAGAATGGCAGAGAAAAAATTTATATACTATTTCGATTCTGATTTTTACACTGAGAACGTTTAGCGTTTATTTGAAAATAATAAAACAATCAAACGAAATATTAAAAAAAAATCCTATTAACTTTTCCCCCTTTTATCATGATAATAAAATTTATTTAAAATACTATGCTTGAAAATTCGCTTGACTAAATCTTTAATGCGTATTTACAATTTTTAATTCGTAAAATACATTTGTAGAGGCATTAAGAATACCTCTAATTCAAAACAATAGAGTTTAACTGTTTTTTAAAAATATTTTTCCAATAAAGGAAAAAACATAATTTTTAAAAAAATGTAGCTCAAGCTTGAATGCGCCACCTTGCACTGATTTAAGAAATTAACTCAAAGAGATAAAACATTTCAATTTTGCTTGGACGAGGTTGATGTCTCATTGGACATGTTATATTCTACGTAATTGGGTCCTTCTTGGTTTTACCTCTTTCAGCCGCCATTAGTCGAAGACTGCAATTCTTCTAATTCACATTTGATATAAACTGTAGTAGGCACTTCTGTTTCTGGCCAATGACTGCTGAAAGAGATAAATCAAGAACTGGCAAATTATGTAAGATATGACCTGTTCCATAAGACATCTGCTTGAAATGTTTCTCTCTCAAGACTAATTTCTTAAATCACCGCAAGGTGGCGTATTCAGGCTCTAGAACTGTGAATAGTAAGTTTGAATTGCGAATGTTATTTTGTCTTAAAAATATTTCCATGCAAAATTTTGATACTTTTTTTTCTTCATTTGAATCAATAGAAACAGGAATCTTAAAACGTTCGGTTAATAATTACAGAAACAAATAAAGGGTTTTCTTCTGGTTCTTTTATGGACTTGAAGGATTACATTGTTAAATAGTTTATAGAATATGCTTGTGGAATGATTTTCACTTTGTTACTCTTATTTCATAAGCAGGATCAGAACTACTCAATACATTCTGTTTGCTTTAAAAAGTTCTTTGCCCTCGTAATATGGTTCAGTCTCTTTGAAGGCAAGTGCAAGAGATTAACCAGGCTGTGGTGCAACATTATCCTCATATATATAATAGCCAATGATCGAGTAACGCACTTGACGTCATCAACGTCATCAAGAAAGTCACACCCCGGCATGATAATTTAATAATATGCTTTGGTAATGTTTAACATGCAGGGAAAAGCTTTATTGTGGCAAGGCTTAACTGGATTCGGTAACTTAACTGTTTTACTGGTAAGAGTGTGTCATTTCAGGGGAATGAAAAAACGAAAAGTGGTCAACAATGAGCGCTATCTACTGGAGTTGAGGGTTAACCCACTGGAGTTAGGTTTAAAATTTACACTATAAAAAATTACAAAACAGACGATTGCTTCGTTCTAATGTGGAAGCAATCTTCACCCGTCATATCTTGACGGGCGATTTCTAGTTATTAGTAATAATAAATAAATTAATTAAATTAAATAAAAAAAATAAAATAAAGTAATTAACATTGTGGAAAAAAGGAAATTTCTACAATACTCAAGACAAACAATCTGCCTTTATATGTATTTTACAATGTGAGGATTTGGTACAGTTACCCCTGGCTTTTATAACTGTTAAAACTCTTCGGGACATTGAACTGATATGTTTCCCGTTGAGGATGCGTATTTCAAAACTATGTCGGCATACTTTAAATCAGGTGTTATATTAAGTATTAAACAAAAAAAATTTCAATTAAAAATATTAAAGTTAATGTACACACTTGAAATAATCAAGTTTTATTTTTTTTAAATAACGAAGCAAAAATTGATAACACTGAATTACAAAAAGATTGAAAAAAAAAAAGTTGCCATTTTCTTGTGAGGAAAAAGAAGAAAAAGCAGAACTTTTGATAAACGCAACAATATTAAATAAATAATTCAGTTTCATTCTATAAAAAGTTCATAGCAACCCTAATTAAAATAAATTAAGTATATCGATAAAACAAAGAAACTGGACTTTAGTGGAAATATATCCAACAACGTTGCCAACAGCGTAGATTGAAATAAACGACTCTCTTGGCAGGCGAAGTTTAAAATGCTTGATTAGCTAGAGAAGGGGGGGAAATGCGGTTCAAAGTTTGCTTTTGTTCTTTCGTAGTTGAAGTTACTAAACGAGAGGTGTTGAGAAGGAAGTTCATAAAAGAGCGGCCTCGATTAACAAGAGAGAGTGACCCAGTTTTCGACCAGATAGACGAGTGTCTACGTAACATGGCTTCTGGACATAAGTCCTCTTGACTTACCAGACAAGAAGCGTGACATGAATTCGACGAAGAGAAAGTGATATTAAGTGGTGGAAATTTGTTTAAAAAAAGAATTAAGTAAATGCATTAAAAGAAAATATAATTTACTTGGAAGCGTTGGTGAATTTCATGTTTCAACTGAATTTGCATTCAGTATTTTTTAATAAAAGTTCTTAAAATAGCTGAGTTCCGACAAAGCCAGATTTTAACGTAAGAAAAAAATACGTTAAAAAAAAAAAGTACTACAAGATTGTGAAGCGTTTTTGAAATTCTGCTCAAAGGGAATGTATCTTTAAAGAGACACAAGAATACACCCCGATGTATTGCGTTGTGGTAGTAGGTCATTGTATTTAGACATTGTTGCTAGGAAAATAGGTTCTAAATATATACGAGTAGTTGCATACTGGAATTGGGGTAACTTGTATCCATTTAATAAATTTCTACGTATTTGTAGTGAATTATTTTAGAAATTTTGATTAATCTTAGAATATAAACCTGAAGAATCGTGTCACTGTAGATGGGTTTTTTTCAGAGAGGGTTCTTTAATTTTTTCCCCACACAGAATTTCGACAGTTTATTTGACGTTGCAATTTCCCATTCGTTCCAAGCATAATATTCATTTCCATTTTTATGACCATCCATCTTTCCTCAAAGCATGCTTTAACAACAAAGGCATTTTTGAAACATAAATGAACGCATCTTGTTAGAATTCAGTCGGTATTTAAATCCCTGACCCCCCTCCTTCCCCCTGACTACGTCATTGGAAAGCATCATTACAAAAAAAAAAAAAAAAAAAAACCAAATTGAACAGCAAAGAAAAATAAATATTTTAAAAAGAAAGAAATTTATGTTAATGTCAAAAGTAATTGCGATGCATTGTTAATTAATTCGTCAAACAAAAACCTGTTCAAGCGAAAAATTAAATAAATGAGTGAATAAATAAATAGCAATAAGGCGAAAATATCCGTAAACCTGATAAAGAGAGAGAAAAAAAAATCAAGTTGTATTTTAAATTGCAGATTGTCTACATGCAATATTTTGTTAAGCAATTACATGAATCTCTTCCTAGTACTTGGTAAACCAAATTTTATAAGCATTTAAAGAATTTCGAGAAATGAATGTTGCAGGAAAATGCTTCTTTTCAAGCATAGCATCAATTTGAAAAACTTGAAACAGTATCAAAAGAAAAATAATGTATTCTTCGAAATATATTGCCTTAAAGAAGAATAATAAATAAAAAGTAAGTAAACATGAATCTTTAAATGAACTTCCAGGTTTAAGTTCAAAAGAAAATGACAGTGCTACTAACTGAAAAATTACTGTTCTTCAAATTAACTTTTCAAAAACACATTGAACAGTAGATATGAAGTCGCTGCATTTGTACCTCTTTAAAGCTCACACGTTCAATTTAGATTGTTTTTTTTTTTACACAAATAGCTTAAATTTGATTGAAAAATTTTTATCTATTGCACTACATCAATTATACAGGCATTGAAGAGCATGGATAACTTTTTTTTATTCCTCCGAACGCGCAATCGCAAGTCTGGCGAGTAGTTTACTTTTCCCTTCAGCGTCATGTCACTGTACAGAAGAAAGTTTTACAGTATACGCTGTTCTGTAAATCGGCGCAGCGCAGCGTTCCCAAACTTTCCAGCTTAGCGAAACACTATTGAAGTGCTCACTGTCCAAGCTTTAACGCGGCCATGTCGTCTATATACCATTATTTACAAGCTATAATGCTGTTGCAATGTTACAAATATTAATTTTAGAATTACCTTTTTTAGCCTTAACGTTTAATGTGATAATAAATTTGTTTTGTGTTGTTTGTTGTTATTAGCCGTTTGTAAATATTTAAGTTGAATGCTGATGGATGAAAAAAATATTAAGTTTAATCATTTATAAAAAAAAAAAATCTCCGAAACTAATTGGTATAACATGTATGCTTCATATATTGATTTTTTTAAACACACAAGTATCTGAAAAAAAAATGCTTTTTACACATAAAAGATTTAAAATTAAAAATTACTTAAAATTACATTTAAAAATAAAATTATTTAAAATTGATAAAAAAATATTTGGGAAAACAATGCTGGTTTTACTTTATAACGCAAGTACATGAAATATTTGTCACAGGCTTTCTTCGCAGCAATTGATACCACGTGCTTTAGTTAAAATGCTCTCGGGGCTCGCTTACTGATTAGCTGTCATTCATTTCATCATTCAAAACTACTTTCACATAGAAGATTATGATTTTCTGAATTCACTTTCAGAGGTAAAAAGAGTACAGAATTTGTCGAGATTGGCGTTCAGTAATAACAACAGTCTGTAGCAAAAAGTGCAACAGCGTATTTTGTTGCTGTTTGACATAGAAATGAAGTTGAGAGCAACATCATTTTTAAACTCTGGACGCATTAATATCCACAACCGTAGAAGGCAATGCAAATTGCTAAGATTCAATTTAAATAATCAAGTTACGCATAAACTGTTAAATAGCACTGCGAGGCAATTAAATAGCTTCAAAATGCTTCTGCCATAATTCTTATTGATTTTTATGTAAAATACTCCCCAGGATTCAAATAGGATTACCATTTCCCCTTCCCCCATTTCGTTACTTTTTAGAAATGGCATTCCCCACTTTTTACTTCCTTTCATAAAAAGGAAGTATTGCATTCGCAAAAAAATTTTCACTCAAAAATCGAACTTAATTTCCATTTTGCTCACCCCCGATGAATATTGAGTTTTTTTTTTCGACGCGACCACACATGCATACATACCTAAGAACGTATAGACGTCCAAAATATCCATTTTGACGATTCCTGAGTTAATTACAACGAGTTTTCTCGTGACTTCTGTATGTACGTATGTGCGTATATGCGTATGTATGTCGCATAACTCAAGAACGGTATGTCTTAGAAAGTTGAAATTTGGTACGTAGACCTCTAGTGGGGTCTAGTTGTGCACCTCCCCTTTTGGTTGCATTCGGGTGTTTCTAAAGGAGTCATTTGCACCTTTTTGGGGGGAAATCATTGTTAATATCAATGCAAACTCGAGTGGTGTTACAATTTAGCGGACACTTGGCGATATATCGCCAGTTTTTGGTCACCAAGTTTTATTGCCAATTTGGCGACAAATTTGGCTTTTTTTTTTTCCAAATCTGGTTTCAATTTGGCCACTGTTGGTGATACTTAGAGAGTTAACTATTGAATCACATTAAAATTGCAATAATGGGGAAATAACATTAAATTGGTGTAAAAGGAAGTCATGTGATGCACACATCAGCTGGTTTTTCTCAGTTTTTGGCAGTGTCATGGATAATATTTTTATTTGGAGGAGAAGGGAGCTTTATATTAGCCATTAACATTCTTCTGAGCGATTAGAAATGTGCAAAGTACAAAAGCCTGAATATTAGACCAAGGCGAGAGCGTCATGGGGTATTTCGCCTAAAATATTTCAAAACTCATCAGCGCCGATCTTTTTTTCTCTAGGGGCTCAACTGACAATTTTTTCACTTATTTTTTTGGCATAAAACCAGAGTATAGGTCTTATTCGTATGAGTCTCATGTCCTAAAAATAGTCATGTTAAAAAAAATCATGTTTTGTGTGTGTGTGTGTGTGTGTGTGTGTGTGTGTGTGTGTGTGTATGTGTGCGTGTGTGTATGTGTGCGTGTGTGTATGTGTGCGTGTGTGTATGTGTGCGTGTGTGTATGTGTGCGTGTGTGTATGTGTACGTGTGTGTGTGTAGTTGTGTATGTATGCGTGTGTGTGTGTAGGACATGGATGCAACCTGGAGACGGCTTTCGCTATAGGAGCAGCATCGTGAGGAGCCGGTCGACGGTGATGCTGGAGAGGGTGGCGGTGGGAAAATAAAACAGTCGTGATTGCTCAAAAACCCTGGAAATAGAGTAGGATCGCAGATCTTCAGTAAAAAACCTTCCCGTATTCATATTTCTGCTGATGCACCAGCTCCATTTTTTTTTTTTTTTTTATCACTTCTTGATATAGTGAATAAAATAATAGTTTAAAAAACTTAACAAAAACGCTTTAGTAGCAAAATGAACTAAAAAGTTAAAAATAATGTTTGGATGAAAAGTATATAAAGTAATTGACCAAACACTTAATTTTACTGTAATAAAAAAAAAGCGTGGGGGGCTGCCTATTTACATTTTTGCATGGATAACAAGTGGAAGAAATTTACGACAACTGATAAGATGCCCCTCATGCTTTTTGCTTCCTTTAAAAAACTAGTATGTTGTGGCCATCACGAAACTTTCTTCTATATTTTTCTTTTCCTTTTCTGATCCCTCCCCATGCTTGATAAGGAAGCAATATTCCCAACAAAAACAAAATTACACATGCAAAAACTTGAACAATGTCTGAATTATTGCAAAAGCAAAGCAAAGAGCGAAAATTGAAAGTTATTTTAAAAGCCTTTCTTGAATTAATTACAAACATTTATTTGTTAACAAACACAGGATGGCAACAATTAAAAATTTTAAATCATTGAGATAATTTTTCCGATCATTTCCATACAATTAAAATCACGAGAAATATGCAGACGACAGTCTATTACGATTTATCTTTCTTATTGTTGCAATTGTAAAGCTATTTTTATTCACAAAAAAAAAAAAAAAAAAAAACACCTCTTGGAGCGATTGGCGTCAAAATTGAACCAAAGCCGGTTTACATATGGATTCACATATATTCCAAATTTCAACCAGAACGTAGCATTACTTTTTGAGATAGGGCACTCACAATGGAAAAAAAGAACGGGTGATTGCGCTACCCCCTTTTTAGCTGTTGACACCAAAATAAAATCAGCTCCTATACCCACTAAGGGCTACTTGCCGATAAATTTTTCTTTCATTCCATTCATTATTTCTTGAGATACAGCAGTCACAATTGACGACAAAAAACGTTCTATAGCTCAACTCCCGTTTGAGTTATTGACACCAAAATTGAATCAGCACCTGTTTCTGTTAATGGCAACATATGGACCAAATTTTGTTTGATTCCGCCAGTTACTTCCTGAGGAATAGCAAGCACGCGTAACTCAAAAAACGACCCATTGCTCCACCCCCCTTGGAGGAATTCGCGCCAAAAACCAATGGGCACAAGTTCACATAGCGACACATATGTGTATCAAATTTCGTTCGATTTTATGGGGTAGTTTTTGCTGTAGAGCGGCCACAAAAAACTGGTCACACACAGACGTGACACACATACACACACACACACATACACACACACACACACACACACACACACACACACACACAGACATTTTCCAAAAATAGTCGAAATGGACTCAGCACACCTCAAAACGTTCGAATCCGTCAAAATTCGAAATTCGAAAATTTGCACGAATCCAATACTTTCTTCTATATATTAGATATAGAAGAAAGTAAAAAGGAAGTATTGTATTCGCGAAAACTTTTTCACTCAAAATTCGGCCTTAATTTCCGTTTTGCTCACCCCCGGATAAATGTTGAGTTATTTTTTCAACCCGACCACACGCAGATAAGTGCCTAAGAACGTATGAACACCCAAAATATCCATTTTGATATTCCCCGAGTTAATTACAACGACTTTACGCGTGACGTCCGTATGTACGTATGTATTAATATATGTGCGTATGTATGTCACATAACTCAAGAACGGTATGTCTTAGAAAGTTGAAAATTGGTACGTAAACTCCTAGTGGGGTCTAGTTGAGCGCTTCCCTTTTTGGTTTTATTCGGATGTTCCAAAAGGGGTCTTTTACACCTTTTTTGGGGGAAATCAATGTTACTTCGTCGTCAACTTGGCGACAAATTTGGCAATTTTTAATTTTTTTTTTAATCTGGTTTTAATTTGGCCATTGTTGGTGATATTTAGAGAGCTAACTATTGAATCACATTAAAATTGCCAATAATGGGGGAATAACATTACATTGGTGTAAAAGGAAGTCATGTGATGCACACATTAGCTCGTTTTCTATTACAGTAAAATTAAGTGTTTGGTCAATTACTTTATATACTTGTCATCCAAAGATTATTTTTAACTTTTTAGTTCATTTTGCTACTAAAGCGTGTTTTTTTAGTTTTTTTAAAACTATTATTTTATTTTTTATTTTTTGTTTGCTACAAAAGCGTGTTTTTTTAGTTTTTTAAACTATTATTTTATTTATTTTTATAATAGAATGTATCTTAGTATTCTATTGCATTATTTGCATCAGACATTTTGAATGCTTTCTGGTAAATTCATGTGCAAACGTTGTTACAATACACAGCTCTGATTTGTACGTTGTAAGTAATTCTAATAAGCCACTGGCTATTTGTCCAAAGGAAAGTTGGACCCACAAACATACAAGTTAACCTAATAAAAGCGTGTCAATTAGAATAAACTAATAACTTATCGTTAATAAATTAATTTGATTATAGAATATTGCATTGTCATCGAGTCTGAGGTTGCATTCCAAATTTTAAAAGAATCCAATCACAAAAAGTGCACGAAAATTGAGTTGCAAAATTATAAAATTAATTTCGGTGTAGACGGGATGAGAACGCACGCCCAATGATTCCCGGAGGTGGACGTCAGCGAAGATCTACGTCTTAAGCCGCTCGGCTACGAACGCTCATAAAGAGGTGGAATGTACTAACAGTTATAAGCCACTAGCTCTTAGTCCAATGGAGAGTTACTCTCAAACATACAAGTGAAGCTAATAAAAGCGTGTTAAAAACAACGGGAGCAGTGCACTCCGAAAAATATAAATATGCATTAACTCTATATCATACCTAAGATCATTCATAATCATAGTTATATCTGGAAATGTAATGCGGGAAGGTTCTTTACTGAAGGTCCGCAATGCGACTCCGACTACGCAAAATAATTTTTAAATATTTTTTTACATCGTGAAAATGTTTTCGGACACGGGACTAATAGGAGTTAGTTCTACACTCTAGTTTTAGGCCGAAAAATAAGCGAAAAAATTGTAAAACAAACCCGTAGAAAACAAAGATCAGTTTTGATGGTTTAAAAAATATTTTGGGAAGGAATACCCCCATGAGACTCTGACACGACTAAATGAGCTTTTGAACTTTGCACGTCTCTAGTCCAACAGAAGAGTGTTACTGACGAATATAGCGCATCTCCCTACCCCTCCAAGGCTATGAAGCTGTCGAAAAGTGGAAAAAAAGGAGGAGGGGGCATTTCTGTAAAAGTTGGACGTAATGGGGGGGGGGGATAACTGTGGTCATATTTGGATTCAGAGAGTCATTTTACATAAAAATGAGTAATAATTGTGTCAGAAGTATTTTGAAGATATTTTTGCCGCACAGTGTGTTATCTGTTTTCTGTAGGATCTTATTGGCTTTTAATAGTTATTTTATTTTTTCAACCTATATTCATTTTACCCAACTCTATCGGGTAAAATGATCATAACAAGCCTAAAAATGCAATAATAAGGTGCAGATTTTTTTTTTTTTTTTTTGCTTAAAAAAAAGCAAATGAAAAATAATTGCAGTTACTCTTAGTGTAATGTTAGATATCAGTGAAAAAATTCAAAAATTTTAAGTGGTTTTAAAAATTAAAGATAACTAAATTTTTGAAAACTTCACTCAACCTGTCTTTATAGACTTTTTGAAATTCGTACGTATAGTGTCCACATTTGTCGTACTGAGAAATCAATTTTAAAAATCTATTCTGGTAAAAATCGGTACCCAGCGAGACAGAGAGAAGGGAAGAACCTACATTGCTTCGCTGGACAACGGTTTTTACCAGGATAGTTGGAGGATAGTCACCCAGGATAGTCACTGGGTGGAAAAATATTCTAAAGTCAGTATTTTGGTGGGGAATTTTACTATTTCGTTTTGTAATAAAAGAATGTAAACACCTGGGGAGAGAGAGAAACTTGCGTGTAGAATCTTTCTTCATACGTTTAAAATTAATTTATACTCCCTCTGTCCCAAATTATTTGCTATATACTTTTGTACAGATTATTGATACTGATTGAACTTGATTTTGTTTGAACATTTTTTAGATATTTTAGGAAGGTACTCTGTCAGTCAACAGCACTTACTTACCAAGCACTCCTCCTTCTTTCCTTAAATCAGTACCAAATTAGTTTCAAAAATGCAGAGACACTCAAAAGCCACCCCTCATTTTGTAAGGAACTGCATCACCAGCTATACAGCACGATCAGTTTTCTTCCTATTGAATTCACGATTCATTAGGTAGATCTGTGATTCTCAATCTTTTCTCTACTGAGGGCCACTTGTTACCCTTCCGAATCCTTTGCGGACCACATGCGATGGAAATTATATTTTTACAACAATTATATTAGGTGAAATGGATGGAACCAAAAAAATTTTCTTCGATAAATTTAGTTACAACTATAAAATGATATAGATTAATTTTCACTAGCTGGTCGCGGACCACATGAAAATTGGTCGCGGATCCCATAGGTTGAGACTAACTGAAATAGAAGCCAGTTTTCTACTTTGGGCTGGAATTAGTAAGTGGAGGAAGCAAGTCCAATCATTGGCTTGGCAAGAACTGATCCAAAGATCCTAAGTCTCAAGTGACTCAACAATGACAAATGATTGGCACGTTTTGTGTGAAACAAGCGAAAGAAACCTGATTTCTTCCAATGCTTTAAAATCTATCACGTGACTTGGGGTCTTGGCTTCGTGAATGAAAGTCTTCACTCCCTCCATTCTATCTCTTCTCATTGGTTTTATACGATGACTGGTGGAAATGTCCTTACAAAATGGGGCGTGGCTTAAGAGTGTGCGATCCTAGGATTTTTTAAACTAATTTGGTGCTGATTAAAGGAAAAAAGGAGGAGGTGCTTGACTAGTAAATGTTGTTTATTGATAGCATAGTCTCCTGAAATTTCTGAAAAATGTTTCAATTGTTTCAATATTAAAGCGTACAGTCATCAATTTCAATACTTAGCACACAAGTATGAAGCAACTAATTTGAAGCCATTTTTTCGTTTTTTAACGTTGTGTTACTTTTGGTGACACAAACCTTGAACACATTTTTACTTCCCATAACTTTTACAGGGGCGCCGCAGTCGGAGTACGACGGGGGCTACGGGGGCTGTCCAGAGGAGGGCGTGTTCGGCTGGGAACACGAGACGGCGTGCGATCAGTACTACAAGTGCACGAACGGAACATACTCGCACGAGAAGTGCCCCAACGGACTGGTGTTTGACGACAAAAGTCCAGTTTACGATCTCTGCGGTTACTACTGGAGGACGGACTGCGGTGAAAAGACTGTCGGTAAGTCCTCTTTAAGATATTTCATCATGACGGGAATTGGAATTGTATTAAAAGTTTGGCGTTGACAATGCATGGCACAGGAATTACAGTACTTCTTGTGCGCATACTGAATAACACATAATGTCTCTAGATTTTAAAGAATTATTGTTGATACATAAAAACCGGTTCTTTACTGATTACGAGAACATCCCTTTCATTGGAACATTCCTTTTCGACAGCAGTAAAATTGTGGCTATCCGATTGCAGTCAAAAATAGCAAAAGTGGTCTGGGTTTGGAAGGTTTAACATCAGAAAGGAGAGGTCAGTTTTCGGCCAAAAATAGTGATTCTGTAGCAAAACTTACAAAGTATAAGCCCCAAAAACACTGATTTGGGCTATATTTGGTCACTTAAGGATGGGGGTGGGGGATCATGACCCCCTCCTCATCTGGATCAGCACCTGAAAAAGAGGGACATCTAATTAGACGTTGTGCAGGTCCTACGTAAGGAATGTCAACCTCTGTATTTAAGTTTTTGAGCTATGCTGAACGTATAAGCACATCTGAGCATGCACACATATGAATGTTTCTACGAAAAACCCGTTGAAACGAACTCGTGAATAATTAAATGAATTGTTTTAGTTTCCGATACGTTCGTACGTGCATAATGGAGGGCATACGTTACAAAAAATTATGTCAAAGGTGATTCACGGTTTGATTAAAAAGGAAATTTAGGTTGAAATTTTTGTGGCAAGTTTTTTTATGAGTACATTTTTATTTTGCTTCGTGCGCAGTACTGTAGTTGGGGGAAGGGGGGGGGGTAAATGGGGAAAACACCTTTTTATGAAGTCGATGAATTATTGGTATTATGGTTGATGAATTTGCTTTAGACCGAAAAAGGTCGGTTTAGATTACTTATACCTGATTTATATCGAAAAGCATTTATTTTATGAACAAAATTTGTTTGCGAGAAATTTGCTTTAAATTTGTAATATTTTTACAATAAAGAACCGGATATTTCGTTGAATGATATTAACCTCTTGATACAGCACTGTTGTGCAAGTTGGAGAAATCTCTCCTTGTATCCATATGACGCAAGTAACTTCTTATAACTTCTACCGAAAATAACTTCTAATTAAATACGTTTTCAATAATTTAAATGCGATTACATAAGGGTTATATCCCCTCCTTTTTTTTAAAATATTACTCAAAGCTCGACGAAAGTTACCTAACTCAAAAAGTGACTGATCCAGTGCTTCAGTTTTGAGCACAAACGGTTTGATACCAATTGGATAAATGCTTTCGAAAAATATGAGGGGTGAGGCTGAGGGGACAGATAGATCAATCGACATATAAAAGCAGTGAGAAGAGAAGGGATGTAAGTGGACATTTTCAAGTTTTTAGTAAAAGGCGTTTAAGGGGACGGTGGACCTTGAAAGCTTTTTCTTTTATTTATTAATTTTGAGATATGAAACTGGGCATAAAAGTTAGTAAGTTTATTAGCATGCAAAATATTAAACAAAAAAAAAAAATGCAACAAAATAAAAATTTAATTAAAATAAAAATTTTGAAAGTTAAAATAAAAATTTTAAAATGCTCCATGCGACTCAATTTTTGCTTCTTTCTCAAACAATTTGCATTTTATCAGAGAACGGAACATTGCCAAGAACTTTGGGTATCCATTAAAGGATTGGTCCATTATTAACTGCACAGTATTTTTTTTCGCGTAAAGCAATAGTTTTTGTTGCGAATATTACATGAAAATCAAAACTTAAATATTTTTAAGCAACATAAAAGGCTCTTAAACCTTAATGCATACCCAGTTTTATCAAACTACTACCAAAGTAGCATATTCTGAAATTTGAAGCATATCGAACAAAAATTAAGTCGCATGGAGCTTTTTTCAATCTGTGTCAGCATCGAATTTTCCAGTCCGAGATAAATGACGTTAAAGTCTAATTTCACCTACCTTTCATGATCTTCGTATTTTAATACCTCCCGAAAGATATTTTCACGATGATTAAATATTTGACATTAATACCAATGTAAGAATTTATTGAAACTTGGTTTACATGTTTGACACTTAGTTTTACTTAGTTTCTCGACTTTAATTACATGTTTTACAGCCATTTTAATCGAAAACACGCTCTGTTTACTTTTTTTTTAAACGCATATAACTTCGCGATAAAACATCAGATCAACAAGAGGTTTTTTTCATGCGATTCAGCACACTTCATATATTGTTACTTCTACGAAATAAAAAAAAATCATATTTTTGACCGATTTGAGCTATTTGGAAGGTTTACGGTCCCCTTAAAGATAAGGTCCTAGGTAGACTTTCATTGGATTTGTTTTTTCTAAATCATGCTGTACAGCAGCACCTACCAAGGCTACTAGTACAATGCCTTGCACCAACTCAAAAGAGAGGTTCTCCTACCATTTGTACAGGTTGTCTCGAAAATTTTAAAATTGGCACTTGCATCCCTTTGCCTCTCTCACTGTCTATCACATGTAAACTTTTTACTGTAATATTTTATTATTTGATTTACTTTGCGTTGCATCCCCTTCGGTTACACTAATGCAACTGATATTTATCAATGTTTGTATCTTTTAGAACCACCGATCAGCACTCCCGGATGCCCCTACCAATTCGGTATTTTCCCTTCAGACAGCTGCACCCACTACATTAAATGTGCCTGGGGTGAACCAAACGTCACAGACTGCGAAGAAGGTCTCGCCTACCAAGATGAGTCCCATTCCTGTGTTTGGCCTGATGAGGTTCCCGGATGTGACAGCGAGGGTAGATTCTAATTCTTTATTTTCAATTGCATCCAGTAGTTTATTGATTTTGATGTTTCAAAATCAATAACCAAAGCTTTCTGTCCTAAAACAGTAAAATAATATTTGAATAATAGTAGTACTAATAATAATGAAAACGTAACAATTCCACAAACTAATAGTAAAGTCGTTAATGCATTTTAAGCTCTTCCGATGTGAAAAAACTTAACGCGATCCGAGACACTAATGCGTCCATTTCCGCCTGATATAAACCGGAAGTTTGCCTTTCCCTACAATCCCTGGTCAGACAGTACGAAGTACAATACAGGGTGCATCAGTACAGCGTTTACAGACTTTCAGGGCAGATATAATACACCTAGACGATGGGAAATCACATAGCAATGCATGGTCGGAAGCGCTTTCCTGGCGCAATAGTGATGACACAAAGCACAAGAAAGACGGGACAGAAAACAGAAGATTAAGAGGAGAAAACATGTTTATTATTTTTAATACAGCAAAAATACTGGTTTTGTCTGGTGTACACGATAGATGTTACGTAAAACGAAGCATCAGATGACGGTGCATGCGCACACGCGGTTTTTGTTACAGCGGGAAGTCTGGAACACGCCCGGTATTTACGTTAACGTTCGATATTCAATGCGCTGGAGATGGAGGCACGCATCACGGCCCTGGGTGGTCGTAATTTTGAACACATACATTGATGATGATTGTTGGCTCCTTAATGTTCTTTTTTTTTCAGTTTTTTCGCTGTACTAAGGATAATAAACATGTTTTCTTCTCTTATTCGTGTCTTGTCTTTTTGGTGATTTGTGTTGTCACCACCGCGCCAGGAAAGCGTTTCCGACCATGCATTGCTATGTGATTTCCCATCGTCTACGTATATTCTATCTGCCCTGAAAGTCTGTAAACGCTGTACTGATATACACTGAATACCTCTAATTGTAAGCCCTTCATAAATTACGTAAGTACAAACCATTGGTACTTGATTATACTCAATTAACTGGAGCATCGATTAAAATATCATTAATTAGTGGTCATGATTAAAATTAATCAAAAAAATCAAAAGTGTCTCCGATGATCTGCGTAGACTGCATATTTGTTCTTAAGAAGAATTTTACTCTGTATTGTAGAGACCTCATACATTGTGACTTTATCTCTTTTCCAGCAATCGTCGGATTCAAGTGTCCAGATAAAATTACCGGAATGCCTGCCAAGTTCTACCCCTTCCCCAGGTACCCTCACCCCACTGATTGCCAGAAACTGATCGTCTGCGTCAATGAGAAACCAAGGCTCCTCAACTGCGGTTACGGCTCAGCTTTCAACCTCGATACCTATACATGTGATGCCATAGAAAACGTGCCAGACTGGTAAGTATAATTGTTTTCATTTTTGAACTGGTTCACACTGTGAAACCCCCTGCGCTACACTCCAGCGTCCCCCGTCCCTACCACTGCACGTGGTTTAACCGGTTTGTTAGAGTCCTGAAGTAAGCTCTATTTTTTTGATCCAGACCAGGAATAGAGCAACCCCTGATCCAGCTACCCCTTGACTTTAAATGGGAAACTGAAGGACTTTGTGACCACGAACACATTTAACGTGCCTCAGTCACCATTAGCGAACACGGAGGATATTTGACCGGCTGGCATTGAACCCGGGACCCTTTAGTTACGATTCTGACGCCATACCGGCCATGGCCTGACACAGATATGAAACACCGGGAGGGGGGGGGGAGCTACATTTTCCCTTCCGACCCTACTCTTCCAGCAATGAAATCCGTGTTAAGTGATTACTTTGCATTGCCGCGTGGCACAGGAAAAGTGTCTCTGCCTTGTCCAATTAAGACGATTCTACCTGAAGTGTATGGGCCAAGCAGGGGAAAAGGGAAAATAACGAGAGAATTTTGTTACTCTTGTTTTCTTCATTTCTATGTGTTATTGCTTCTAATTCGGCAAACTGGCATCCTTAATAACAAATAGATGCTCCTGTTTCTGCCTATAAACCAGATGTTCACCATCTATGTGGGTCTGTTTCTTTGAAACGAGGACAAATTTGTGGGAGTCATACTAGTTATCCGAATGCTTTTTAAGGTTTCAGAAGAGATAAGCGCGTGTACACATGCATGCGAGCTAGAATTAATACTGATTAAATATTTTAATGAATTTTTACACTTTTCTACATCTGTAAAATTCGTGTTTATAATGATATCTGAGATCAGAAATTGCAAAAAATAAAACAAATTGAAACGTGTAAAAGGGAAGAAAAAGGCAACAATATATATTTAACATTGCAGTTTTGAATACTTATACCTCTTTGGTTGGTGCGAATTGATGTTGCAAGCATAGTTTTGAAGGGATTCATAATAGAACTATCGGTAATGGTTAACATTGGCTCGATGGATATCTGGCATAATATCACCAATCTCGTCAAACTGACACTGGATTTGGCATTTCATTTTTGGCGTCAATATATTTTCCACCTCGGCGATAGATAACAAAAGTGGTCGCCGATTCGTGACGTTGTTTTAATTTGCATTGAATTTGACACTAATTTTCCACAAAAAATGAGAAAAAAATTATTTTGAAACACCTGATTTCAACCAAAAAGATTGCACAACAAGAGCCTATTCTAGCCCTACATTCGAAATGTTAACTTTCTAAGACTTACCTTTTTTGAGATACTATGTGACATACAAACGTACGTTCACGTGCACATACAGGCGCCAATAGAAAACTCATTGGAATAAAATTAGTGAAAATTCCTTTAGGGTTGATTAAAATGAAAATTTAATGCTGAATATTTAGTGAACATTTTTGCGTGAATTCAATACTTCCTTTCTACGAGGAAGTAGTATTAATTTGAAAGCATGATTACGACACAACCGAGCTCAGTGTCGGAAAAAAGACGAATAATATATTAACCTTTTAAACGCCGTAATTCAAATTTTGAATTTTTACTTTTAATTTTTTGCTTAAATGTCTCAATTTACCTCTAGTATAGCTAACCTAAACATGTTTTGGCGAAAAAAATTTCTAAATAGGGTTTTCAGGATGTTCCCATTTGGGAACATCGGCATTTGGAATGAAGTAAACGGGAGGATTGATCTTGAAACTTTATTACTTCGAAATGTGTGAAAAAATATGAATATTTTTGTTTATTTTACATACTATTATACTTTTCTCTTCTGAATGACACTTTTTCTTCCTTATTGTCCATGGTATTGGGGGAAGCAAGATGAACGGAGTCTTTTTTCACATTCAATGCTCGTTTTCGCACGTTCTTCTCACAAACCGTAAAACGTCTCTGAGTGAAGGGTACAATATAATGGTTATCTGTTTTTCTATTCAGAACAGGAAGGTGTGATTTAGGTTCAGGTCTGCTTGACACCTTCACTGAGAGTTAATATATCAGCTAGATGTTGCATATAATCCAGAAGAAGTATTTTCAAAAATACCTGCAGAAGATCCATTGCCTGAAGCTTGGGGAATTTTTCAGTCAATTTTTCGAGTTTTTTCCCCGGAAGATTTTCTTCAAACTTAGCATATTTTTTCCAACTGGGATAGGGTTCTTGTTTCCGCTTCTTTGCTTTTGGAGTCGAGCATGAGGTTGTGTTTCCCTTTTGATATCCTGAATTGTGAAGCTGATCATCTGAACTATTTGAACCTGTATCTTCATCGCTAAGCATCAAGTCAACATGGTCGCAGACATCTATAGGATAAACTTCATTTAAGGCTTCATCGTTTATGTGTTCTTCATCACTCAGATTCGCGTGTTTATCAGGTAGCAAAATACAAAAATCATGCTCGTGTTCGTCATCAAGTTCGCTGTAGGATAAGCTGTGGAAATAACCTAACGCAGCTTCTAACGTTAAAAACTTGCGAGGCATCTCTAGATTGCTGTTTATACGGAATGATAGTTCAAAAACACTAAATAGATTAAAACTACATTATTCTGAGTCTAAAAACAAAATCGTTGGTACGTATGAGACTCGCTAAAAAAAAAAAACAGGACGCACGTGAGCCGAGTAATGAAATGAAATGATGAAATGAGACTGGTCAAAGTTCATAAAAGGCTTTATAAGTAAAAAAATAAAAGGCATACAAGTTCATAAAAATATCTTTATCTACCCGTCAGTCACGAGATACATTTTAAAAGTGTGAAACACATACAATTCTTAGAAAGTGAGTAGGGTAGAAAACAAGAATTCCAACCCCGAAAACGCGATTTATTTATAATAGAGAGAGTGCATGAAGGCGGGTGTGAAGGTCATATTTACAATAGAATAATGGTGTGAAGAGCAAGCTGATTGCTAAAAAATGTATGTTCGTGAATGAAAGAACCGAACACGCGTATTCAACACAAAACAGATCTTCCACAACAAAATATTTGAAATAAAGAGGAATCACACTCAAATTCCGCGATTGACGAAAATCCCTCTAAAATACTATACTCTAAACGCCGATGTTCCCAAATGGGAACGTGTCGGTTCTTATGGAAATAACTCATAAGAAATAATAATTGGAAATATTTTGTCAAGTTGAAATAAAATATATGTCCTCTGGCCACTAAATAACGCCAATAAAATATTTCTTACATCTTTTTCTTTAAAAGCAGAGACAGAAAAACTTAGACAAATTCTAAGTTCAGAAATTCAGTAAATTTGACTTTAAATTAAAGGTTAAACGTACTTTAAAAATTAAGAACACCTAAAATAAATTAATACTGTTATGTGTCATTTCAGAAAATATGACAAGTCTACACAAATAATTAGGTTATTAAAAAAATTCACAAAAAATTGTTCCCATTTGGGAACATCGGCAGAGTTCTGTCAAGTTGTGATCCCCCAAGCGCCGTTGCACAACCGACGACAGTGAATAAGCGATTGGTGTTGTTGATTGCATACCTCCACACTGACACTTGTTACTATCAACGTCATGCTTTGAGCAATGTGCATACATTCTCTCATTTTGCCGTAGGCTAGATGAAAATGCCCATGTTCTATGGCAATTTTTGGCCGTCTTGAGACTTGCTATTGCCCCTCTGAGTAAAGTCCGATCTCTAACAAATGAGGCAGTGAGAAGCAAAGGGATGTAAGTGGCAAAATTAAAAATGTGGAGATAACCAGTACAATGGTTGGTGAATCTCTCCTCTGTCTTGGGGCAAGGTATAGTACTAGTAGCCCGAGTAAGTGCTGTTATACAGCATGATTTAGAAAAACTTTTGACTGAAAGCCTGCCAAGGACCTTATCTTTAAACGCATTTTTCTCAAAACTTGAAAATGTCCACTTACATCCCTTTGCTTCTCACAGCCTCAAATGACTCTTGTCAATCATTTGAGAAAACGAGTCCATTCCTTAAAATAGGTAGAGAAGGAAGAAATATTTCCAAGTTCAGCGACATTTTGGCGATATGAAAAAAAAAAAAAAACCTCCTAGTATATTTTCGTTATGGGATATTTTAGACCTGAAATGTTTAAGTTGCAACAATAACCGCATTGAGTTGGCGAAAAGGTAAAAATGACAAGCTTTGCATTCTTTATTGCAAGCTTACTCTCTCCAATATTCAATTGACATTAATTATAGGAGGCGTTGTTCTCTCTGGCCAATGGCTGTTGAAAGAAGAAAAACCAAAACCCACTCACTTACGTAGGATGTGACCTGTCCAATGAGACAACTGCCTTGACAGTACAAAATTTAAATGTTTTGCCTCTTTGGCTAATTTCTAAAATTCAAAGGTGACGTATTCAAGCTCTAGAACCAATACACACTTGCAAATTCCATTCTTCAACTTTCCTCTCCGTATCGCTCCTTCACGAAACTGGATACTTCTGAAACGAGGCGGAGCCAAGGGTCAACTCTTTGCTGTCAGACTTTACCGAGACTTTCAAAAATCTCCTTGTGTTAATTAGATCAGATGCCAAACTTGGTAACTTTTTTTATCATCAACTTAGGGGCTGTACATAAATCATGTCACTCTTTTTCTCCCCAACAAATTTGACCCTTTCCCCCTTCATCTTGTCTACTGTCCTCCCCTTGTCACACGTCACGTTGTTTTTCATAAGCTTATTGTGATAAAAAAAAATGTGTGATGTCACGCTTAAGCTTATTCTTACCCCTCCGTTCCCCTTGTCACAATCTCACAAACCACCTCTCTCCCTCAAAATGTGACATTATTTGTGGATGATCCCTCATTGATTTAGTTTTTAGTGTTTATTTTTCGTGTAATCTATTTTTTACTTTATTTTTGGAAAATTATAGTTTGCAAAACAAGTAACATCAACGAAATATCTATTTTGTGAATATTTTCTCCCCTTCTACCACTGTAGCTGCTTGTGGCACCTCGCCTTTGCAGATCTAGTACGATCATGTAATATGGCATCTAGTCTTCCATGTGCCACCATTAAGGCGCTGATGTCAATGGCACAATAGATTTTTAATGCCCTGTTCCTCACCAGATGGAGGCACCTTGACTCTCACAATGTAATATTGAACTGGGGTTTTAATTTACTCGTGAATACCTGAGCCAAATAGGCACTTAAGAGATTTTTAATTTGCCGAATTGCCCTGCGACACGGGCGATGATGGTTTTCTGCATCTCAAAAGTACACGCAACTGAACACCTGTGACGTTAAGTTCAGAACCTGCGAACAAAAGTGTATGCAGCCTCTACTACGCCTCCCAGCTGACTTCTATTAATATATAACTTTTAATGCTATCATTTAAAAAAAATGAGAGGAAAAATTTGTTTTGTCAAAATAAAAGTATGGCTTTCAGATTCAGTCACACATCTTACAAAGAAGGACGGGTGGTTCAATTTTTCAAGGGGACAGATAAATTTAGGCATTAACTATGAATATTTGATATTTTTATGGTACAAAGTTTTTATTCTCACTGCTTGAAGGAAAGATTTCTTATACATAATGATTTTAAAAGTAAAATTTATTTAATGCATTACGTTTTTTTTTTAAAATTATTTCATGCTTTGTTTTTTTTTTTTTTTCTCCTTACAGTAATAAATACTACAAATGATTCCAAAGCCCTGTTCCTGGTTTGGAAAAAATCAAGCAAAGAAGAGTGGAAAATATGTTTGAGATCGAATGTTTCTTCACGAAATGTTATGTTTGATATAATTTGTTGATATAATTGTTTTATAATTTTTAGAAATAAAATGTTTGAACATTTTTTCTTGTTTTGAATTTAGAACATCATATTTTTTTTAAATGAACACTGTTTGCGTCTTTTTTAAGGAGGTTACAATTGGCAACAGTATTGTTATGAAAGGTTGTTCGTACACGATCGTCTGAAGAAAATAATGAGTTTTTAGGATTTTAAATATTGATTATGAAAATTCTTTTAACTGTAAAACTGGAATTTGGTGTAAGTTTAACCAAAAGAAATGTGCCAATCAAGATGTTTTCTATCCAGAACTTATATTTAGGCAGTATAAACGTGCAAACAATGTAAGCTTTATTTTCTTTTGTTCTAAAATTTTTGGAAAAACTTATTCGAGTGATTATTTAGGTTAATAGCGCATTTTGAAGAATAGTGTTCTGTTAAAGGGTTGTCTTATTATTCTATTTTTTTCAAGAGTTCTAATTGAATGTAAATGTTTTGCCTTGATTAGCCGTTAATAGTCATGGAATAAACGGAATTTGTTTTAAGTACTCTTTTTATGATACATCCATTCGTTAAACTCTGAGTCACAATGTTTAAAAATTTTGAAACTGACTAATTAGCATATTTTTTACTTTATTTCAACCATAATGTACAGCTTCATTTGCGATCATTTTTTGTGACTTTTTTATATTGTTTAATATTTTGTTACAACAGTAAGGCTTTTCCTGGAAACTAACAAAACAGCTCGGATAATGGTTTTCATGTGTTTTTTCCAAAACATCGATCAAATTTATGTAGCAAAGGGTAGGTTTCAACATTTTATTTTAGACTATTTATGTCCATTTAGAATTTTTCTCTCTCATTTCAGATATATCATCTTACAAATATGGCGCTTTTCTGGTTATGCATAATCTATAATATCTTCATTTAATTTCTGACTAATAAATCACATTGCATTAATAGTTTTTAGGATAAGTTGAATAGCATTCGTAGATTTCGCTGTGAAATCATACACAAAACTAGTATGTTGTGGCCATCACGAAACTTTCTTCTATATTTTTCTTTTTTTTTTTCTGATCCCTCCCCATGCTTGACGAGGAAGCAATATTCCCAACAAAAACAAAATTACACATGCAAAAACTTGACTACCATCCCAATGTCTGAATTATTGCAAAAGCAAAGCAAAGAGCGAAAATTGAAAGTTATTTTAAAAGCCTTGCTTGAATTAATTACAAATATTTTATTTGTTAACAAACATAAGATGGCAACAGTTAAAAATTTTAAATCATTGAGATAATATTTCCGATCATTTCCATTCAATTAAAATCACGAGAAATACGCAGACGACAATCTATTACGATTTATCTTTCTTATTGTTGCATTAATAAAGCTATTTTTATTCAAAAAAAAAAAAAAAAATCAACACCTCTTGGAGCGATTGGCGTCAAAATTGAACCAAAGCCTGTTTACATATGGATTCACATATGTTCCAAATTTCAACCAGAACGTAGTGTGGGGCCGATTTTGACCTTCTGCCCCACATGCCTGGAAAGGGATATCTATCCCCTGAACCTTCATTCCGCTACAAACAGCCTCCCTCGCTTTTTTAAACGTCTTTTAGGTTAAGAAGAGTTGACCTTTTTGTCGCGGCGCGGCGGTACATTTTTCCCGTGCAGGAAATAAGTTCAGACCCCCGAGCAGTTGCATCTCATAAAATAGAGAGTTAGAAATAAACACATTTTGGCGGGAAAGTTTCCCTCCGCTTGTTTTGAGTAAGCGACACTTGGAATTTTCTGTGACACCCGCAGTGGGTCAAAAGGGGTTAGGTTCTTTCGGACATTTCAAACATTTCCCCCCTTTCCGAGTCATAGCTGTAGGATATAACTTCTGAAGTTCTGACATTTTCGAGCCCATAAAATAGAAGACTTGGGAATAACAAAATTCCATTCTGACACTTTGCGACACTCCGTACCCCATAAAGCATAGGGTTTTCCTGGAAGCTGGATCTCCAGATGTTGAACTATGATCCCCAGAGAATGTGCCCCGATCAGGGAACTTTATCCCCCAGTATAAAACAAGGAGTTAAGATTTTTCGAGAAGAAGAGATAGTTTCGGGAGGAGAAGAGATAGTTTTGGGAGAGAGAGGATAGAGTTTGGAGGATAGAAGAGCTTTCCCGAGCTCTGGGTGTTTCTCCGAGACGTCTTGTCCGGAGTCATGATAGAAACGAGTGCCTTTGGATTACTTCATTGATATGGGACTGAAATCTTGGTACGTACGATACTAGCTCCCACTTCCCACAACTTAATTTAAACCAGTAGATTAAAGTTTAATTCCTTTGGAGAGCAGAATCATGATGTACTTAATTATTGAAATCTTTAATGTTTTGAATATAAATATTTAACTCCTAACTAAATATCTAAGCTTAGTTTAGAACTGTATATGTACTATTTTATTTAATAAACTTTCATGGTGCAAAAATGAATCCAACTATTATTCCTACAGTCCAAAAGTCCACCAAATCATAACACAACGCATTGTACGAACTCCACTATGGGGTTTCGGCCCAGCAGTAAATGGTGCCGTGACCATTCCGAACGGTTATTGACGACGCGAAATTTATGTTAGTGAACGGCAGCAGTAAATGATGCCGTGACCATTCCGAACGGTTATTGACGACGCGAAATTTATGTTAGTGAACGGCAACAGTAAATGATGCCGTGCAAATTTGAATGTTTATTGATTACGCGATTTTTAATTTAGTCAAAGGCAACATTAAATGATACCGTGACTTTTTCTATTTCGCTAGAGAAATTACTTTGTTTGCATTCATTATAGTTGGATTCATCTTATCACTTTATACTTGTAATATTATATCACTTTTAAATAAGACTCAATTATTTTCTCGGATTTTAAATGGTGTCTATTTCTTTACGTAGTCATGTCTAAAAACAATTTAAGGCTCTTGAAATTTTTTTTGTTTGAATTTATACTTGCTGATTTTTTTGTGAAATGAAATTATTATTTATCGCTTTAATTTTTCTCTATTATGACGGATCGATATTGAAAATGTATTTTATTTGTGTTCTTTTGAGAAAATTTATTGCGTTATTATTTGTTTATTGAAATATTTTGCCAAAGAAAAAAAATTGTAATCATGCAAAATACAAACTCCGAAAATCCTCCCGCTGGTGCTAATTCCCTCCCCATTATTTCAAAACTAGCCACCTTTCAGTCCCTTATCCCACAATTCGATAACTCTTCTGCTGTCACACCCCGATATTTTGTACAATTAGTTGATAGTCTTACCACCGCATCCAATTGTTCCGATGAAGAGAAATTGTTTGTTATAAAATCACGAATCCGAGGTGACGCATTAAACCACTTGATAAACTGCCCGGATCTATCTTCTGAGCTTAATTATGATAATTTCAAAACTAAATTCTTAGATTTTTTTGAAATTAAATCCAGTTTAACATCACGACAACAGCTATTTTCATCGTGTAAAATGTACGAAAAGGAGCCAGCTAAGCACTTTGCTGCTAGGGTAGCAACCGCCACATTGAAATTTTTTGGCGACATCGCGTTAGAAAACGATGACGTTAAGAAAATTTATAATAACACAAAATTGTCCAAATTCATTGACGGCTTACGCCCAGAATTCAAACAATCAGTCTTAATGAAAAATCCCACGGAATTCCAGGAAGCGGTCGACTTCGTGGAATTACTACAGTTGAACAGAGTTGAAAATGAACACGCAGTAAATAACACAAAAACTCAGACAACAACCTCGCCGACTAACAGCGATTTTGCTACCATCCTGTCCGAACACGCGCGTGCCACGCACGAAATGATCTCATCCTTAACTAAAGATATCCAGGATTTAAAAATCTCTTCAAACTTTCGTGAATATCGAAATCAATATCAACCCAGAACAAATAACTTTAGAACTCCACCTAATTATAGGCAAAATTTTTCAGGCAATTACAGATCAGAAAATACACACGGGCAAAATAATTCCCGAAACTTCAGACCTCCACCCACATACGAACAAAACTATGCGCGACATTGCGAAATTTGCAATAGGACGAATCATTACACTAGCGAATGTTATTTCCGAAATCGCACAAGAAATGACATCCCCGTCCTCCCCCCGCAGAATCAGTTCTCCAGCAGATCCCCTTACAACAACTCTTATCTCCCGCGCCAAAGTTTCCATCCTCACTTTCAGTCCCAGACCGAGAATAACAGAGATCAGCAGTGCGCTTTTCCTCCATTTCACCCCTCTACAAATCATCGTCCTTTAAACTAGAAGTGGGGCTCGCAGGAACAAGAGAAAAAAATGAAACGGTTAGCGATCCCCAAACCGAGAAATATAAGCCGTTTCCATGCGTCTTGAATACCCAGAAAATTGACCCAAATATTTCAAATTTTTATTTACCCGTATTACTAATGAAATTTGCAGGCCTCGACACTGTTTGTCTTGCTGATAGTGGAGCTAGTGTCAGCCTCCTTGATGATTTCGTGTACAAGAAAATTAAAAATGATCCTTTAATTAAACCTGTTAGTAAGGACATTTTGATAAAAACCATTTCAGGCGAATCTTTAAAATTTGAGTGTTGTGTTTCCGTACCAATAACAATAGGTGATAAGCATTTTCGACACAATTTTTTTGTTACAAAAAATTTTCCGTCCCAATACAGGGCTATTTTGGGCTATGATTTTCTAAAATTACACAAATTTCACCTTAATTTTCACAATGACACGCTTGCATCCAATACTGTTTCAACGAGACTTTATGATGCTAATTCCACTTCATTTAATAATTTGCCTTCGTCCACAGCCACTCTCAGGAAAAAGCACACGCTGCAACCACATGAAACCAAAATTATTGATTTATCTGTCGATATCCCCGCTAAAGTAGGAGACGACATTTTGTTAACTCCAATTTTACGTAATCCGTTTTTAGAGTTACATTCAGCGGTTGCGAAAATTTCAAAGGATAAAACTGTTTCGGTTGTTATTTCAAACCTTTCTTCGGAGGAAATATCCCTCAACAAAAATACAAAAATGGCAAACATTAATTCGGACATTGAAATACGGGATATGAAAAAAATTAAACAACTAAGGAAGGATGAGTTTAAGGAATCGGATTTTAATTTATCGCATTTAGATAACGAAACAAAAACCAAACTTCTCCAACTGCTGTACAAATATGCAGATATTTTTAGTACCAGAATCTACACTATGGGCAGATCAAATATAGAAACTCCAAATCTACACGTAGACCCATGCAAATTACCTTCCACACGCCCTTATTCCGTACCCGAATCTCTTCGATCGGAATTAAAACGGCAATTGAATGAATTAGAAGAATGTGGGGTAATTGAACGTTCATCTTCTCATATAAGTTTCCCACTGATAATGATAAAGAAAAAAAATGAGAGTAATGACCCTGCAGAACAAAAATGGCGATTGGTTGTAGATTTTAGGGAACTGAACAAAAATTTGCGATACCAAAAACATAATTTACCTCTTATTCACACACTTTTGGAAAATTTGAAAGGTTCACAACTATACACATCACTCGATCTCTCAAACAGTTTTTGGCAAATACCTTTAAAACCCGAAGATAGGGACATGACTTCTTTTAGCACAATTTATGGCACATATCGTCATCGCTCTCTACCGCAAGGTATTAATGCCGCACCAGAAATTTTCCAAAGCTATTCCGACAAATTACTATCTCCAATTTCTGACCTCAATATTGCTAATTACATTGATGATTTTTGCTTAGGCGCCGATTCTGTTGATCAAATGCTTTTCAAATTAGATAAATTGTTCTCCCGACTTCGAGAATTCGGATTGACCCTTAATCCTCAAAAATGTCAGTGGATTTTACCTTCCATCAAATTTTTGGGACATCAACTGGACCAATATAGCATTTCCCCAACCGATGAAAATCTACGGAAAATACAAGATTTTCCTGTTCCAAACACTGTTCGCAAAGTACGCAGATGGATTGGATTAGTAAATTATTATCGGAAATTCATTCCACATTTTAGTGCTCTTACAGCTCCTTTAACTAATTTAATTCGAAAAGGATCCAAACTGAAATGGACTGAAGAAGCACAATCCGCCTTTGACAAATTAAAATTAAAATTGTCACAACCACCAATTTTGATTCACCCTGACTACAGCAAAACTTTCGTGCTTTCTACTGATGCGTCGGATAACTGCATATCTGCCATGCTAGGTCAGAGAGATAATAGTAACATCATCCACCCGATAGCATATTTTTCTCGTAAACTTACGCCTGCTCAACAGAAGTATCCCATTTTTGAAAAAGAATTCTTCGCTGTCAAAGAATCAGTTAAATCATTCAAGTACTACCTTTTCGGCCGTCCATTTATAATACGCTGCGACAATGAATCAGTTACAAAAGTCTCTAAATTAGAATCACCTGGTAACCGCGTTACACGTTGGCTTCTATATCTGTCAGAATTTATCTACCGCTTTGAACCCATTAAAGGAATAGACAATCAAGTAGCAGATATATTCTCCCGAGACTTTCATGTTAATAGTGTCTCCGTTGATTTCCCTACTAAAGAGCAAATTTCAATTGCTCAACGAGCTGATCAAGACCTTGCCCCCATTTTTGAAAAGCTAGAAAAAGGAGAGCTAGTAGATAAATATTTCATTCAAGACAAGACACTAATGCACATTAGACACATTCCACGGTCAGGTAATCAAACCCAAACCAACCAAATAGTAATTCCAGCAATATATAAGCCGCACGTTTTGTCCGTCGCCCATAGCCCCCATTTCGCACATAAAAAGACTTATGCTCGTCTACAGGATAAATTTTTTTGGAAAGGCATGAATACAGACTGCGAACATTTTGTACAAACTTGTAAAGAGTGTTTTTCATTTAAATCCCCAGCTCGCTACCCTCCCGTCCTTTTAGAAAGAGGTAAAACTTGTTCTCGCGTAATGGAATATGTCTCTTGTGATTTTTTAGGCCCGTTTGCAAGGACAAGGAAAGGCAATATTTATATTGTAACATTCTTAGACCACTTCACTAAATTTGTTAAATTATATGCCGTACCCGACCAACTTGCAACAACAACAGCGGAGAAATTTTTAGATTTTGCCTGTTTGTTTGGTTTTCCCCAATTTTTTCTCACCGATAAGGGCCCTAATTTCACCAGTCATCTTTTCAAAAATATCTGCTCCCGATTAGGAGTAACTAAACTGTTCACAACCGCGCAACACCCTGCCAGTAACGGAATGACAGAAGTCCTGAATAAAAATCTCAAAAAAACACTAAGCATTCTTTCCAGGGAAAATTCCCAATGGGACGACTATATAAACTATTATGAGCTTGCATACAATTCTAGCTATCACAGTGTCACAAAGGAGAAACCCAGCTTCCTGTTGTTAGGATACGATCTAGATTTTCCCAGCTTTGTCTTTGATGCCCCAGGGAGACCCTCCTATGCATCTTACGAAGATTTTGTCGCTAATAAGACCCGAAACCTCCAACTAGCATTCTCTAAAGTTTCCCAAAATCTTACTTCCGCCGCTGAGACGCAGGAAAATTACAGACTGAAATTTGCAAAATCACGCGAATTTTATCCAGGGCAATTGGTGTACCTTTATTCAAAAGACCTTGATCGAAAACAAAGCACGCCTAAACGCCGAAACTACTCAGGGCCTTTTCGCATACAAATAAAACATAACGCCGTCAATTACACCATACTCGACCCGAACAACGTCAGATCAAAGCCCCAAAAAGTACATGTCGATAGACTTATACCTTACGTAGACCGAACACCAGAATTGGAATATCTAAAACAGGTCATGCCGGAAGACCAACAAACAATGCCTAATGCAAATACAAATTTTGAAAAATCGCGTGCAATTTTTGAAGACGAAGAAAATAATGATGAAAATGTTCCGCTAGCTGTTTTACTTCAACTTTGGAATCAAACGTCTTCAAAAGAAATTCCTTTACGATCCGAAAGTTCAGAAAGCGGCTCCTTTTCCGACAGCACAGAAATTTCTGACCTCCCCCACCCCCAAGCGAGAGTCGAATCGGAACCCCTCCAGCAAACGCATAGGTACTATCTGCGATCAGCTGTTCGGGAGAGCACTGACCCCGCGTAGCTAAGAAACGAAAGCTCCTATTACGCATCTTTTCTCTCGAAAAAAAAGGAAAGAAAAAAAAATCTAATTCAAATGAGAACGAAAAAAAAAAAAAAAAAAAAAAGAAAATTTGAGAGAAAAAAAAATTCTGGGATTTTTTTATAAAAGAGGTTAATAAGAGAATAAAACAAATTATGGGTAAATGAATGTATAGAAAAAAAAAAAAGGAAAATGAATGAAAAAAAAAGAGAATAAAGAGTAGGAAAGTATGCAAATAAGGTGAAAAAAAAGAGGTTAGAAAGGAATTCGAACAAAAAAGTTAATAATGTGTAGGAAAAGTATAGGAATACAGAAAATCTGAGTGTAATAGGAACGAAAAGAAAAGGAATAAGAAACGATCTGAACGTGTTAGGAATAAGACGAAGGAAAGCTATAGGAATAAAGAATAGATAAAAGAGGTAATGAATTGAAGAAAAAAAAAGTTTATACAGTATGAGAAATGTAGGAATAAGGAAAGAATCAGAAAAATTATTGAAGTTAAGTGTAGGAAAAGTATTGAGATAAAGGAAGGAAGAGAAAGGATTTATAAATAAATAAACTTTCAAAAAAAATAAAGAGAGAAAGAATCTTTAAAAAAAAAGAAAAGATTGACATGAAGGAGAGAATAAAAAAGAAAAGGAATAGGACAGTTAAAAAGTACAGGAAACTGTGAAGATAAATAATGAATAGGATTGTGAAAGGAGTAAAACGTAGAAAAAAATTAACGAGAAAAAAGGACAGAGGAATGCAGGCAAATAAGGGAACCTTAAAAAGAAAGGTATAGCCACAAAGAAAATGGGAAAATATGACGATCATTCTAGATGTCGTCCAATTTATTTTTCCCTTTGTGTTTTCCCCACCCTTCATTCTTTCCCCCCCCCCCGTTAAGTTTCTGAATTATTCGGCTGTGTTGTTAACCAAAAACTGATCACTTTTGGTATGTTGTTAATTGCCTCATATTTTCGGTAACGTTCTTTCATTGAAGTTTTGTTTACTTTTTTTTTTAAATATATTTATTCTGCGTATCACAAAGTTTTGTGGGGCTTAGCAGAAAAAATTTAAGGAAAGGAGAAAAAAAAAATGAATTTTTTTTCTTTCCCTTATTAGTTAATTTTATGTTACTCCGACATTTCCCTTCCCTCCTATCACTTTGTAGTTTTCCTCTGAACTTGAACAGTCATAACTGTGCTATGAAAAAAAAAGAAAGGAAAAAAAAGATAAGGCACTTAGAGGTATGGACACCACGTACAATTTTTTTCCTACATTTGTTTCTTTACGTTTAAAATTTCTGTTCTCCAAATCTAGATATTATGCAGAATGATAACAGAACAAAAATATTATAGTCTAATATTTTGATATTTTATGAATTTATATGGAATTATAATTTAAAATTTTCTAGAAACTAGAAATTTTATTTAATTACTTTTATGTGTTTTGGGAGCTATTGGTATTTGTATGTATCAATGTTTTCTGTGTCCCTGAAGTATTTTATTTGGTTTTCCGTCGACGACGCCAAGCATTTCAGTCATTATGCTGTTTATAAGCTGGTGGCTATAGAAAGCCACTTATGAGACACAAATTGCGTACATGATTTGACGTCACTACAAAAGGAAAATTGAACCGCTACAGAGACTTTCCAACAAATTTTAATGGCTCCAACTTTCAAAGAAATCGTTGCAAGATTCCATTTGATATCTGTGCATCTGCAAAGTCAGCGCCTCTACAACGAGCAACGCATTTCTCGTGAAACTGGAAAGAAAATCATGACAGCGAATCGCCATTCCCGCATCATGACGTCCATTTTACCAGCCTCAACTCATATGCGGGAGTAAACAGCAAAGCGGCAATCCTGGGACATATCAAGTCAAAGACGGCTGCTGAAGGACCCCTCGTTCTTCTAGGAATCCCGAGTTCTCCTCATCGCTGCCATCCCCCCAGGGTCCCTTCACTGGAGAAAGGGAAACCGAAACTAACTCGCTGAGTTCTTCGCGCTCGTGTGTTCTGCGTTTTATGACATCTACATGAGCCTGAACTGCTCAAACCCAATATCTTGTTTGGTGGTTTCTAAACGTGAACCAGAGCATATCACGATGCGCGAATTTCGAGTCTCCAATATTTCCGTTTATGACTCTGTGCCGTTTACTAAAATCCTCCGCGTGTGCCATTCCATAAAATATTATGCTCTTGTAAGTTCACTTATCAAGATGAAGGATATCAGGATCTACAACATATAGTGTTATTTAATTGTTCGTCAACATGGAGGAGAAACTGCGATTTTTCCACAATGCAAAAGAAAAAAAATGTTTTCCACGTATGCAACGTAACGTTGTGTGTGTTTCACAATACAAAGGAAAACAGTGCTGTTTATATAAACATAAAGAGAAAAGTGCTTTACGTGTCGGATATTCGAAGCAAAGTGCGTATTGTGTGTATACGTGAGAAATACGTTTTCTCACTTTACGAGATACAAAGTTCTCTCACGAACTAGTTCCTACAAATACGGTGTTATGTGTGCGTGCCTTTAATTAATATGGGAAAAAAACTATAACCTTTTACTAACCTTCAGAGACTATGTTCACTCCATACACTTTACAGGAAGTGTAAAACAAACTCTGTGGTGTGTGTGCCTATCAACATGAAAAAAAAAACTATTACATCTTTTTCTTCACTTACAAATTTTTTTCTGTACATGTACTCTTTCTGCAAAAAAAAAAAAAAAAACTTTAAATTTTTTTCTTGTGATATGTGAATATCAGTCGATTACGGACATCCAGAAGAAACCAACGTGATTAAGATCCCAAATGTATTCTATACATGTATTAATGCATATTTCAGATTACATGCAAGATTTTTTTTTAATTATGGCTAAATTTGATGAAAATTTGAATGTATGATACGTCGCTCTTGTTATGATTATTATTCCATTACAATTCACTGTATATTTTATTTTATTTTTTTTTACATTACTGTAGTTTGTGTATATATGTTACCACAGAGAGAAAAAAAATACTTCACTCATTCTAACATTTTTTTTTTCTTTTCTCTGGTTTACACTTTGAACTTGAAATTTTTTTGAAAAATTATATTTTATGCATATTTATTTAATTAATAAGTTTGCCTTTACATCTGCTCTCCAGTTTTTCTTTTCCCGGAGGAGGGGCAGGATTGTGGGGCCGATTTTGACCTTCTGCCCCACATGCCTGGAAAGGGATATCTATCCCCTGAACCTTCATTCCGCTACAAACAGCCTCCCTCGCTTTTTTAAACGTCTTTTAGGTTAAGAAGAGTTGACCTTTTTGTCGCGGCGCGGCGGTACATTTTTCCCGTGCAGGAAATAAGTTCAGACCCCCGAGCAGTTGCATCTCATAAAATAGAGAGTTAGAAATAAACACATTTTGGCGGGAAAGTTTCCCTCCGCTTGTTTTGAGTAAGCGACACTTGGAATTTTCTGTGACACCCGCAGTGGGTCAAAAGGGGTTAGGTTCTTTCGGACATTTCAAACATTTCCCCCCTTTCCGAGTCATAGCTGTAGGATATAACTTCTGAAGTTCTGACATTTTCGAGCCCATAAAATAGAAGACTTGGGAATAACAAAATTCCATTCTGACACTTTGCGACACTCCGTACCCCATAAAGCATAGGGTTTTCCTGGAAGCTGGATCTCCAGATGTTGAACTATGATCCCCAGAGAATGTGCCCCGATCAGGGAACTTTATCCCCCAGTATAAAACAAGGAGTTAAGATTTTTCGAGAAGAAGAGATAGTTTCGGGAGGAGAAGAGATAGTTTTGGGAGAGAGAGGATAGAGTTTGGAGGATAGAAGAGCTTTCCCGAGCTCTGGGTGTTTCTCCGAGACGTCTTGTCCGGAGTCATGATAGAAACGAGTGCCTTTGGATTACTTCATTGATATGGGACTGAAATCTTGGTACGTACCATACTAGCTCCCACTTCCCACAACTTAATTTAAACCAGTAGATTAAAGTTTAATTCCTTTGGAGAGCAGAATCATGATGTACTTAATTATTGAAATCTTTAATGTTTTGAATATAAATATTTAACTCCTAACTAAATATCTAAGCTTAGTTTAGAACTGTATATGTACTATTTTATTTAATAAACTTTCATGGTGCAAAAATGAATCCAACTATTATTCCTACAGTCCAAAAGTCCACCAAATCATAACACAACGCATTGTACGAACTCCACTATGGGGTTTCGGCCCAGCAGTAGCATTACTTCTTGAGATAGGGCACTCACAATGGAAAAAAAGAACGGGCGATTGCGCTACCCCCTTTTTAGCTGTTGACACCAAAATAAAATCAGCTCTTATACCCACTAAGGACTACTTGCCGATAAATTTTTCTTTCATTCTGTTCATTATTTCTTGAGATACAGCAGTCACAATTGACGACAAAAAAACGTTCTATAGCTCAACCCCCGTTTGAGCTATTGACACCAAAATTGAATCAGGACCTGTACCTGTTAGGGACAACATATGGACCAAATTTTGTTTGATTCCGCCAGTTACTTCCTGGGGAATAGCAGTCACGTAAAACTCAAAAAACGTCCCATTGCTCCACCCCCCTTGGAGGAATTCGCGCCAAAAACCAATGGGCACAAGTTCACATAGGGGCACATATGTGTACCAAATTTCGTTCGATTTCATGCGGTAGTTTTTGCTGTAGAGCGGCCACAAAAAACTGGTCACACACAGACGTGACACACACACACACATACACACACACACATACATACACACACACAGACAGACAGACATTTTCCAAAAATAGTCGAAATGGACTCAGCACACCTCAAAACGTTCGAATCCGTCAAAATTCGAAATTCAAAAAGTTGCACGAATCCAATACTTTCTTCTATGTATTAGATATAGAAGAAAGTAAAAAAGCACTTTATATTAAGCCGTAATTTGGGGGATCGTGATAGAGGATCGATTTCCTTTCCAGAGTTTGGAAACTCTTTTAAAAATGCATTCCCCCCCCCCTCTCTACGAAAAGCATTGAGTATATATAAACTCCTCCACCCCCCCCCCCCAAAAAAAAAGAACTTTGAGATTTGCCAATCTGATCATGGTGCCATAAGTAAAATACTCTGAAATAACTGCTTTGACAAGAAATCCATTCCAATTATAAACTTTTTAATGTGCCATCTTTTATGTGTAAAATTAAATAAACTCTTTCTAGTAAATTAAATGCAATGGTATTTTTACATATTTTATTCAGGACTCAGTTTTGCATTCAAATCAACAAAAGGAAGGGTAACAACTAAAATAACCATGTAAACAGTAGCAGTTTACTGCTTAATTAAAAACAGTTTCCAAGTAGGCCAGTCATTTCAAATTCTTCCAGGGAGGATGTATACTCAATGCAATTTTTATCAGAAAATAGTGCATATCCACTAACCTGTAAAAACAGTAATTTTTCAAGACCGATGGGTGGAGGGAGCTACTGCCCCCCCCCCCAAGTAACGGGTCTGTTTCCAAGTCCCCCACACCAGTTCATTGTTCTGCAATTATGAGTTGTGAGTTATTTTGCATGTGGTCGTAGCGAATATTCAATACGGATATTTGACAATATCCTCCATTTTACGTTAAAATAATTTATACAATGAAATCCCATTGTAACAAATATCCGTTTCAGAGAAACAAATTTTCCGTCACGAATAATTGCAGTTACAGTTCTTGAATTTTCTTACAATGAATTTCCCGTTACAATGACGAAAATTTGCGTTCTTTAGAAGTTTATTGTAACGGAGTTTCACTGTTTGATTTTCAGAGTATCACTGGGCGAATTTAACAAAAATGTTTGTCGTACTTTTTTAATACTATTTCAAAGGAAACTGATAAATTACAACAACGATTCTAAGTTAAAGCAGTGTAAAATTTATAAATGGGGTTTCACTCTACATTTTATTTGAATCAGATTGTATAATAACAACTGAAATTGAAGCGACACGAAATTTCGCAGTGATTTTCACTATTATGGCATTTTGAATTGTTGAATTTGCTTTTATTACAGTAACACTTGAATCTTGCACGAAAATTATTTAAACCTTGAATGCATGGGCGCCCATATGCAAAATTTTAAGGGGGGGGGGAGGGAGCTCAGATATCCCCCCTCCCATAGTTTAGCAGAATATTTTCTCCATGAAAACTGATTTCAGTACAGATTAGAGTTATTAAAATTCAACCATTTTAATAACTTATTCATTAATGGCTGGCGAAGAAATATTTTTACATTTTTGCAAAAAAAAAGTACAAAAAGTAAGAAAGTTCTAAAATCTCAGGGGGGGCCTTGAGCCCCATCTTGCTCCCCTATATGAGCACCCATGCATGAATGTGTTTTACATTCTTGTCAGTTTTTAGTAAAATATACAGTTCAGCTAGTACAGCACAGCAAAGCATCGTTTATACGTCCCTCGATTACACGTCTTTTACACTTGTACAATGTGAACGTCACTAGTCGTTCTTTATTCCTTTTAATTCAAAAGTGTTTAGTTTCTTCATCGCAAGTCGTTTTTCTTTTCTTAAAGTTCAAAAATTTTCTGCTTGACTATCTCTCTCGGTTTCTATGAAGGGGTGAAACCTCTCAGATATAGAAGGTCAACTAAAGGAAAGTTTTATCTAAATGTCTGTATGTACCGCACAATATAATTACACTAATACTGGAAATATGAAGAGTGTACTTGCAAAAATAGGTCTCTTCAATTTAGATTTTTGTGAAAATGCTTTATTTTCAGTTTTGTCAGTGCAGTACTAAAGTAAGCCAACAACTTGAGACAACCAGAGAGTTTCAGAATGGTTCTCTAAGAGGTTTAAGCAAAACAGGAAAAGTCATAGTACTGTCCGACCACGGATTGTATGTTAAAGGCAAACATCCGGTTTACAGCCGGAAATGGACGTATCTATTAGTTTTTAGGGATGTCAGCATTTGCAGATGTATGTTAGCCTATAAACTAAGCACAGTCCCATTCAAATGAGCGGAACACGCGCATCAAATTTTTACTTTTCCCCTTCATTCAGATAGACTCGTCTTAATTGGACGTTTGCCAATTCCATACAATCCGTGGTTGGACAGTAACTCATATATTTTTGTAGGGAAATGTATTCAAATTTTCCCTTGTAGTTCCTTTTATTTTGGAGATACCTACTTTTGCAACTACATGCGTCGTATAAGGTAGGTGCGGGTATTAAGGCCTGTCGGGTAATAAGGCCTAAACAGCGAAAATATAATTTAAAATGGTTGTGGCCGCTCAAAAACGCTATCGTAGATAGTTTACACTCCCAGATGGCACCTCAAACTGGTCGCAACGCCATGCTCAGTTGTTTTGACCAGCGAGCCCAGATTCATTTTCACGGAACGCTTGTAAGACACGAATAATAAAAAATCGTCAGATTGAAATGTAAGTAATTTTTGTAATATCATACTTTTATGCATAGTTTTGCGCTACAGTTATCTGTCGTGAATGCTTCTATCGATATTTCATGTCTGAGGGAAATAATATGATCGAATTATTGTACTTTTTTGTATTTTTTTAAATTCGACGTCAGCGGCTAATAAGGCCTACGAAAGTTGACCGTAGGCCTTATTATACTCCTTTTTTTGTAACGTAGTTTTTCAGCTGTGCATCTTATTTTGAACCTTTCTCAACATGGTATGAGTGTTTATTAGTAATTGCGGCTGTTTACGACTTGGTTCATTCTTATTTTAGTGCCTACATCACGATGCCCCCCAAACGAGCACTGTGGTCTGATAATGACTTAGTGTCGGCTGTCCAAGCAGTAAGAAGAGGTATGCTGAGCTCATATAAAGCAGCTGTGAGGTATAATGTTCCCAGGAGAACCATTAGAAACCATCTCCAGACCGGAAGTTTGAAAAAAACACTTGGTAGAAAATCTATTCTCAGTGATGACCAGGAAGCTGATCTTGTCATCAGAATTTTGAGGTTTGCTGAAGTAGGGTTGCCTGTGACACCACGTATTCTCCGACGCTTGGTTTATAAATTTTGTGAGCTTAATAACATAAAGCATAATTTTAGTAAACTTGCTAAAGTTGCTGGTAAAGATTGGTTTAAAGCATTTATGAAAAGACACCCGGAAATATCTAGACGAAAAGCTCAATTTATGAACCCGGCCAGAGCTCAAAAGCTTAACAAATTTATCGTTAATGATCACTTTAACAGACTGAATGAAATTTATGATAATCTGGACTTGAGAAGTCATCCTGAAAGAATATACAACATGGATGAGAAAGGCTGCCGTCTCACAGTTCACCACCAGCAGACTGTTTTGGCAAAGAAGGGGACTAAAAGAGTGCATTTACAGTCTTCGGAACACGCCGAAAGTGTCACAATAGCTGGATGTGTAAATGCAGTTGGTACTGCTATACCACCAATGATAATATTTAAAGGCAAACGGTTGAAGGCAGAATTATATGATAATTTGCCACCGGGTTCTTTGGTAGAAAAATCTACAAAGGGTTACATGACTAATGAACTTTTTACAGAATTTCTAAAACACCTATCTAGATTTAAAAGTGCAGGAAAGTCCCTTTGAATATTTGATGGAGCGGCTTGTCACCTAGACTTAACAATCGTTGAAGTCGCCGATTCTCTCGATATATCATTATACTGTTTACCTTCAAACACCACTCATGAACTCCAACCCCTTGATAAAGCCGTCTATCGATCATTTGAACACCACTGGGATGCAGAAGTTTTATCATTTATGGAACAAAACCCAGACAAAAAGCTCACAAGGCACGGTTTAATGTTATTCTTTCAAATGTCTGGTCTAAATGCATGACACATAGTAACATTACAAGCGGCTTTAAAGCCACTGGTTTGTATCCATTGAATCCACAGGCTATTTCAGAAACAGCTTTTGCTCCGTCTGTATTAACAGAAATTCCAGCTCCCGAAGCTGACAAATTTCAAGAAAAAAATTCGCAACCTCGCACCTCCCTCACGCCAATAACCCCAAGGCCTTCCACATCGACAGCACAAGATGAAATAATTAACAGTACCCCAAACAAACCTCCTGGAGCGACGTACGGCATGGTTTACGGTTCTAGTTCGGACGATGAAGAGGACAATGTACCACTAGCTCCACTAAAAAAAAGGCATTTCAGGAGCTTATGCGTACTCCAGTGAAAAATACTGAAAAAACATCAGTTTTAAGAAGAAAATCTATTAATTATGGAGGAATTAAAGTCACCAAAGAACTGTTTGATGAATATAGAAAAGAGAAAAAAGCAAAAAATGACGTCAACCCTCAAAGAAAGACGATAAAAAAAATACCAAAAAAAACGATGCTAGTTGGTACTGTCACGCTTGTGAGGAGGATAAAATGATTGACATGAGGCCCTGTTCAAAATGCAACAGGTGGTATCATGAGCAATGCGTCGGTTTGACAGCCGATGACAAAGATATTTTTGAGTGCCCTGACGGCTGTTTTTTTTTTTTTTTTTGGTATTTTGAAGATTTTCAGCATGAGTAATGCTTAAGGATATTACAAATGATCTCAATTACCAATGTTAATAGCTTATTTTGATTATTTACGAGTGTTAAAATATTAGGCCTTATTACCCTACCGTAGTATAATAAGGCCTAATTGCAAGGTTTTTTTAAATAATTAATTTTATGTTTGTTTTCGGCAAGAAAGGCCGTTTTTTGGTATTTTCGTGTAGTAATTGAATGGTACTTTAATTAAATTTGCAATTTGCTGATTCGGATCCTTTTCTTCCCATTTTATTCCAAATCTCCCTTAGGTAGGCCTTATTACCCGCACCTACCTTACATCAAAAATAAGTATTTAGGATATAGGTCTAATTCAGTGGTTCCCAATATTTTTGGGGCGGTTGTCCCCCTCTACAGGTTGACTGACACCGACCGCAACCCCCTTCCTCATTTGAAAAATCCATAAGTTACAACTTGATCGATATTATTGAAAATATCAATGGCTAATTTTAATTTTTAGAAAAATGTACATAGTAAAGAAGTTTTGTTCTATCACTCTTAAATTTAAAACGTTAAGAAATAAAAGTACTTTTTTACGCTTTTTAAATTTACTTTATTTTTCAAAACAAACTGATAGGTATTTGAAGCAAAACACTTTACAAAGATCATTGACGTGCTTTTCAAAAACAGAAATACACTTACATGAAAGTATTTTTCAAATCTAGGGGAATTAAAAACACTGGCCCATAAAATTAAAAAGAAAAAAAATGAAAATTTGAAAATTCATAAACTGGGCGATTAATGATAAAATAAATCTTACCAAATTGTTCCTTTGGCAAGAAACCCCCATACGTTAGGTTTAGTCACCTATACGTTAGGAATCACTGGGTTTACTATTGTTGTTAGAATTTTGTGTGGAACAAGTGTCAAAATGGCCTTCCACATTTGAAGTGCACCAGTTACATCTGCTGCAACAGAAAGAATTTTCAACGTTTTAGATTCAGTCAAAGAAAAAAAAAAAAGCTGAGAAGGCGGCTAAGCTCACATATCTTATAATTGGAAGCTTCTGCATCGAGACGGTGAGATAAAACGAAAGAAAAAAGAGCTAAATGAATGAAAAATACTACAAAACTAGTATGTTGTGGCCATCACGAAACTTTCTTCTATATATTTCTTATAATTCTAATCCCTCCCCATGCTTAATGAGGAAGCAATATTCCCAACAAAAACAAAATTACACATGCCAAAACTTGACGACCATCCCAATTCCTGATTTATCTCCAAAGCAAAGAATGAAAATTGAAAATTATTTTAAAAACCTTGCTTAAAATAATTACAAACATTTATTTGTTGACAAAAACAAGATGGCAACAGTTTGAGATAATATTTCCGATCATTTCCATGCATAGACTAATAATAAGAATAGACCGAGCTATGGCAACCCTTTTGCTGCTCATAAACTAACCCATGTGACTGGTGGATATCCTAGCAACAGAGGGCGTTGATCGTAGCAGACGATCAACGCACGCGAGAAATAAAATAAATAGAATTGATGGAACACGGGAGAATGATCTTTTATGGAGTCCAATTTGTAAATTTGTTACTCTAAGTTGTAAATATTTTGTCAATATAGTGAGTTTTTCGTTTAGATAGTACTGTGCATTTTCTTTAGTCAATTTCAATAACTCTATAAGCAATTAAAGATGCAAGTGCCCAAAAAGCATCGGCAAACGGTAAGATTTTTACCTACAATTTCAATTTAAGCTATCGATTAGTACATTTTTGCGTTAACGCAAAACCTTTACGCCATTACGTTTACGCCAACGCTGACGTAGCAGTTTCAAATGAAATAAAAGTTACTGAAAACTGTGATCAAAAACTAATTACTAAGGTCAAAATAATGCATAACTAAAAGAAAAACAGTTCAATCTCTGCACCTGGGGAAAAATTATAATGAAAACACATTACATCTTAAAATACATGTCGAGTGCCAAACTATAGATAATGTTGCCATATAGCAACCATGCTGCCAAAGTTTTCGACAAGCCTCCCACTAGTCACATGATGTATCCATGAACCAATTTTTTCATCAGCAAGTCTGGGAAAGCTCGGTCTACTCTTATTATTAGTCTATGTTTCCATGCAATTAAAATCACGAGATATACGCAGACGACAGTCTATTACGATTTATCTTTCTTGTTGTTGCAATTATAAAGCTATTTTTATTCACACAAATAAAAAAAATTATATTAATTTGAATTTTTGGCATCTTAAATTCAAATTATGTTTTTCGCAATTACGAGCGTGTGTGTGTATGAATGCGCGAGCGTGTTTGTGTAGGCGCATGTGCGTTTGTGTAGGCACATTTGTGTGCGTGTGTATGTATGTATGCATGTGTGTGCGTGTTATGTATGCAGTGCTGTGTGTGTACGCACGCATGCAGGGGCGGCTCGTCACTATGGGCCGGGTGGGCCAGGCCCACCCAGAAAAATTGTACACAACTAAAATAGATCATGTAAAAATAACGTTTAGTATTTCGCTAAAAATTTTTTAAAAAACAACAAACAAACAACGAATTGGAGACATGAAAAACATTTTAAATCTCTAACACTCTGCATATCGCTTCTAAAAAGTTTTCCATCTGTTAGCGTTTGCGCTTCCAAGCTCTGAGAATGATTCTTGGGGCTTCGACTGGTTTGCCCCAGGACTACCCCTGCCACACCTCCGCTCCTAACCAATCACGACGATTCAACCAGACACCAAAACGGCAAGTCCGCACCACCCCGATTCCATCTGTATGGGCTCCAGCTCCCTAGCCCTCTGAAAAATAGCTTCCAATAGCAGCAGAAGGGCAATAGCAGGTGGGGAAGGATTTGACACACGTCGCTTGTACGAAACAACAGCTCGGAAAAGGGCAAATATTGGCTAGCCCACTGAATGAAAGAAAGTGCTCTTATATTTTTCCACCGTCCTTCTTTTGTATTTGCGTATAATCTTAAACGGCTGCTAATATCTGGAACTGGCATTTACCATTTTATGGGTTCCTCCCGATTCTACCGCATCGCATCACATGCATAATTTTTTTTATTTATTTTTCTGTTTGGAACTAATATGATCGGAATTTTTGAATGAAGAGTTTGTTTTCGAATAGTTGGTTTTGAGTGTGAAAAGTTCTGAATTGGTCCGAAACTTTTACAAAAAAACTTTAATTGGGCGAGATCTATTCAATATTCTTTTTTGTTCTGATATGTGGCTGAAGTAATAGTATTAATCGTGTAATAGGTCTTATCGATATGTGTTTTCTATTCTGTAGTACTCTAAGGCGGAAAAATCCTAAATTATTTCAATTTGATCCGGTACATCGCTTTAAGTCCTTAAAGGCATAGGGCCACATAACCTTAAAAATGACCAAACTATTCGATTTTTTTTAATTGTTTATTTTAAAACTTCAGATTGTTTCAAACTTTATGAAGAGAGTTTCAACGCTCTAGTTTAATTATTTAAAAATTTATTAACTTTAGGTCACTCACACTAGGTGCGCTTTTTCTCGATTTCGAACTGTTTTTGAGCAATCATAAATTGCTTATTGTTTTCACTTGACCGTTGAATGACGTGTCCCTTTGATTTTATTTTGCTATTCTTATACCGTCGGCCCCGCTTAAACGAATACCATCGGTTCCAAGAAATATTCGATTAAGCGGGAAAATTTTATTTATCTTTCCTGGATGACAACTTTTGCTTAAAACGTAATAATAAATCAATATCTAACAAAATCTGCAATAAGGAAGCAACTGCAATAGGACTATCTTATATTGTTCAGCATTACTAACTGCAGTCCTCTCCATTGTATCTGTATAAATATTACTGAGAAAACTTTATACAGCGAGCCCACCCACTAAAATAAGGCACGAGCCGCCACTGCACGCATGTGTGTGTAGGCGTTCATGTGTGTGTATGTAGGCATATGTGTTTGTGTCTGTGTGCAGGCATGAGTGTGTGTACGTGTGTGTGTAGGAGTGTGTGTTTGTGTCTGTGCGCAGGCATGAATGTGTGTATGTGTCTGTAGGCGTGTTTGTGTATGCGTGTGTGTGTAGGATATGGACGCAACCTGGAGACGGTTTTCGCTAGAGGAGCAGCATCGTGAGGCCGATCGACGCGACGGTGGTGCTGGCGGGAAAAGAAAATGATAGGAATTCAAAACAGTCAAATAAGAACAATAGGCAATCGTGATTGCTCAAAAAAAAAATCAGCCCCCCATGGAGTGATTGGCGCCAAAATTGAACCAACGCCTGTTTACATATGGATTTGTATTTATTTCAAATTTCATCCAGAACGTAGCATTACTTCTTGATATATGGCACTCACAATGAAAAAAAATGAACGTTCGATTGCGCCACCCCCTTTTCAGCTGCTGACGCCAAAATACAATCATTTCTTATACCCTCTAAGAGCTACTTAACGATAAATTTTTGTTTGATTACGTTCATTATTTCTTGAGATACAACAGTCACAATTAATGACAAAAAAAAAAAAGTTCCATAGCTCTACCCCCGTTTGAGCTATTGACACCAAAATTGAATCACGACCTGTACCTGTTAGGGGCAACATATGGATCAAATTTTGCTTGATTCCACCTGTTACTTCTTGGGGAATAGCAGGCACGCAAAACTCAATAAACGTCCCATTGCCCCACCCCCCTTAGAGGGATTCGCGCCAAAAACCAATAAGCACAAGTTCACATAGGGGCACATATGTGTACCAAATTTCGTTTGATTTCATGCGGTAGCTTTTGTTGTAGAGCGGCCACAAAAAACTGGTCGCACACATACGTGACACACACACAGACATTTTCCAACTAGTATGTTGTGGCCATCACGAAACTTTCTTCTATATATATTTTTTTTTCTGATCCCTCCCAATGCTTGATGAGGAAGCAATATTCCCAACAAAAACAAAATTACACATGCAAAAACTTGACGACCATCCCAATGTCTGAATTACTGCAAAAGCAAAGCAAAGAGTGAAAATTGAAAGTTATTTTAAAAGCCTTGCTTGAATTAATTCCAACTATTTAATTTGTTAACAAACATAAGGCGGCAACAGTTAAAAATTTTAAATCATTGAGATAATATTTCCATAGACTAATAATAAGAGTAGACCGAGCTATGGCAACCCTTTTGCTGCTCATAAACCAAACCATGTGACTGGTGGGTATCCTAGCAACAGCGGGCGTTAATCGTAGCAGACGATCAACGCCAACGCGAAATAAAATAAATAGAATTGATGGAACACGGAAGAATGATCTTTTATGGAGTCCGATTTGTAAATTTGTTATTCTAAGTTGTAAATATTTTGTTAATATAGTGAGTTTTTCGTTTAGATAGTATTGTGCATTTTCTTTAGTCAATTTCAATAACTCTCTAAGCAATAAAAGATGCAATCGACCAAGAAGAATCAGCAAACAGTAAGATTTTTACCTACAGTTTCAATTTAAGATACCGATTAGTACATTTTTGCGTTAACGCAAAACGTTTGCGCCATTTCGTTCAAGCCAACGCTGACAGCTCCAAATGAAATAAAAGTTACCGAAAACTGATCAAAAACTATTACTAATGTCAAGATAATGCATAACTAAAAGAAAAACAGTTCAATCTCTGCACCTGGAAGTTTTTTTTAATGAAAACACATTGTCTTAAAATACATGTCGAGTGTCAAACTATAGATAATGCTGCCATCTAGCAACCATGCTGCCAAAGTCTTCGCCAAGCCCTTCCACTAGTCACATGATACATCTATGAACCAATTTTCTTCATCAGCAAAAATGAGAAAGCTCGGTCTACTCTTATTATTAGTCTATGAATATTTCCGATCATTTCCATACAATTAAAATCACGAGAAATAAGCAGACGACAATCAATTACGATTTATCTTTCTTATTGTTGCATTAATAAAGCTATTTTTATTCGCCAAAAAAGAAAAAAAAATTTGAATTTTGTCATCTTGATTTCAAATTATGTTTTTCGCAATCACGAGTGTGTGTGTTTATATGTAAGCGTGTGTTTGTGTGTGGGGGGTACGTGTGTGTGTAGGCATGAGTGTTTGGGTAGTTGTGTGTATGTGTGTGTGTGTTCGTGTGTTTGTGTATGTGTGTAGGTGTAGGTATGTGTGTGTAGGTGCGTGTATGTATGCGCTTGTGTGTAGGACATGGATGCAACCTGGAGACGGCTTTCGCTATAGGAGCAGCATCGTGAGGAGCCAGCCGGTCCACGGTGATGGTGCGGAGGGTGGCGGTGGGAAAAATCAAAGGAACGTCAAAAACAGTCAAATAAAAGCAATAAGCAATCGTGATTGCTCAAAAAAAAAAAAAAAAAAAAAAAAAATCAACACCTCTTGGAGCGATTGGCGTCAAAATTGAACCGAAGCCTGTTTACATATGGATTCACATATATTCCAAATTTCAACCAGAACGTAGCATTACTTCTTGAGATAGGGCACTCACAATGGAAAAAAATTTGCACGAATCCAATACTTTCTTCTATATATTAGATATAGAAGAAAGTAAAAAAACGGGTGATTGCGCTACCCCCTTTTTAGCTGTTGACACCAAAATAAAATCAGCTCTTATACCCACTAAGGGCTACTTGCCGATAAATTTTTCTTTCATTCCGTTCATTATTTCTTGAGATACAGCAGTCACAATTGACGACAAAAAACGTTCTATAGCTCAACCTCCGTTTGCGTTATTGACACCAAAATTGAATCAGCACCTGTTCCTGTTAATGGCAACATATGGACCAAATTTTGTTTGATTCCGCCAGTTACTTCCTGAGGAATAGTAAGCACGCGCAACTCAAAAAACGTCCCATTGCTCCACCCCCCTTGGTGGAATTCGCGCCAAAAACCAATGGGCACAAGTTCACATAGCGGCACATATGTGTACCAAATTTCGTTCGATTTCATGCGGTAATTTTTGCTGTAGAGCGGCCACAAAAAACTGGTCACACACAGACGTGACACACATAAACACACATACACACACATACACACAGACAGACAGACATTTTCCAAAAATAGTCGAAATGGACTCAGTACACCTCAAAACGTTCGAATCCGTCAAAATTCGAAATTCGAAAATTTGCACGAATCCAATACTTTCTTCTATATATTAGATATAGAAGAAAGTAAAAATGGTCGAAATGAGCTGAGCACACCTCAAAACGTTTGAATCCTTCGAAATTCGAAAATTTGCACTAATCCAATACTTTCTTCTAAATATTAGATATAGAAAAAAGTAAAAAAAAAAAAAAAAAAAAATTAACCATCGTTTACAAGTGACGATTGCCTTAGCCTTAAAACGGCTAATTTGTGAAATCCAGATAACAATTCAAACTCAAATTCTGTCCACATATGAATCTGTTATATTTGAGTGATTCAGAGTACTATTGGTAAAACCACATCCGGAGATCTAAAGCAATTGCAACTAGTATATTGTGACCATCACGAAATTTTCTTCTACATTTTTCTTTTTTTTCTGATCCCTCCCCATGCTTGACGAGGAAGCAATATTCCCAACAAAAACAAAATTAGGGTAGACCGACCAGTGAGTGAACACCACCCAGTGAATGAACAGCGCGTCATTTAAAAAAAAAATAACCTTCGAAATTTTTTTTTCTTAATAAATTCACTACAAAAGCGTTCTTTATTGATATTCTAAGCTATCTGACACCTGATTGGTTACTTTGGATTCGTATTTTTTTCCTGAAAAAAGTTTGAAATTTTTACTGCCGTGAATCGTTCTTTCTCTCTTTCAAAATAATAAGGCTGGTTTCGTGCTAGCAATTATTTTGATACATATTATTTTTATCAATGAATTTTATTTTTTAACTCTACGAAAGAAAAATTAAGTATACATATTTAAGCTATGGATTTAAATTGTTTCAGTCAATGCAGAATGCGTAGATTTTCAGGTAGAGGGGTGTTCAGTCACTGGGTACGAAAAATTGCGAAAACCCAGTGAATGAACAATGGCAAAATTAATTTTGATTTAAAAAGAAATTTGAAGTTTCTTTGAGATATTTTCATTTTCGTACTTTTTGGTAACGCAGATTGTTTTATATGCTTATTTATTTATGTATTTCATTATATATTTTATAATTTCTTTATTTTTGTCTTTGCAAACGATGCACTTTTTACTGAGTTTTATCTTTAATCTATCTATATCTCTATCTGTATATTAACCCACCTACCTACAGCTATCTTTCTATATCTTTATCTCTCTTGATAGATAGACAGGTAGATAGAGAGATAGAGAAATAGAAATATATATACAAAGAGAGAATAAACAGGTAGCTATGCATATATGTTTGTATATAGATAGATAGATAAATAGGTAGAGGAAGATATAGAGATAGATATATAAAAAATAAGAGGTAAATAGATATATAGGTAGATAAATATAGAGATAGAATAGGTAGGTAGATAGGTAGATCGATAGATTTATTGACGGATAAATAGATAGGTAGTGATTAATAGATAGATAGGTAGATAGATAGACAGGTAAAAAAGCAGGTAGATAGATAGATAAATAGACTGATTAGGAAAATGGATTGGTAGATATATTTAGATGTACAGACAGATAAATAGGTAGATAGTTAGGTAGATAGACAGATTGATAGAAAGATAAGTAGATAGATAAGTAGATAAGTAAGCTATTCGATCGATTAGTAAATAGATAGATAGATAGATAAGTAGATATAGATAGAAAAATAGATAAGTACATTGATAAATAGGTAAATAGACATAGAGATAGATAGATAAGTAAATACATCGATAGATAGATATATAGATAGATAAGTAGATAAGTATATAGATTAGTAGATCGATAAGTTGATAGATAGATAGATAAGTAGATACATAGATAGATATATAGATAGATAGATTGATATATAGATGGATAGATAAGTAGATAGATATATAGATAAGTAGATAAATTGATAGATAGATGGATAGATAGATAAGTGGATATATAGATAAGTAGATAGATAGATAGAAAAATAGATAGAAAGGTATATTTGTCAAAGTTGTATTATTGTTTATATATATTTCTTTATTATTGTTTGGCAACACTAAGTAGTTTTTGAACTTTTACAATGGCGATCATCTAGTAAGTTGGAATAAAGTTTCGCTAATAATATCTTCGCCTTTTCATTTTTATAGTTCACAGTTTACTCTGCTAAGTAGATACATAACCTAAATATGTTAATTAAAGTCATTAGGTTATGTAAAATTTATCAATATTGATAGATGGATAGAGATATAAAAAGATAGATATAGATAGATAGATATAGATAGTTATATAAATAGATAGATAGATAGATAGATAGATAGATATAGTTATATAAATAGATAGATAGATAAATATATATTGATAGTTATATAGATAGATAGATAGATCGCAAAGAAACTTAGTTTCATTTTGAATCAAAATTTATCATGTTCACTCACTGGACCAATTTGTGTTCATTTACTGGTTCGAGGTGTTCATTCACTGGATCGTTGTGCCATTTTTTCTTTAAACACCTAAAAATGTCGGAAGCAGTAGGGGCATTCCAAGGTATTTTTGACATTATGTAGAGTCCGTAACGTGACCTTTTTTTGCCATAACTTTTTAATTTACCGTTTGATTTGCAAATTATTTTAATTTGAGCTGGCGTGTTGGTAGGAAAAGATCAAAATAAAATAATATGCTAATCAAACAGTAAATTAAAAAGTTATGGCAAAAAAGGTCACGTTACGGACTCTACATAAATGTCAAAAATACCTTGGAATGACCCAGTACCATTTACGTTGCCACGTTAGAGATATTTACATAGATCAATTAAAATGTTTTAACTATCACGATCTGTATTCGGAACTCCAGCGCTCGAATACGCTACCTTGCGGTGATTTACAAAACTGCAAATGAAACTAAAACATTGCCACGTTGCGTTCCACGTGTGTCTGTTGACGTAAACACAGGCAGTTTGTTCTGAGTATTTATTAACGCAATCGATGTGTCTTAGTTTGCTTTCAGCTACAGAAATTAATTCGTCCCTTAGTAGTATTCTCGAGCTTCTCAAAATAATGTTAGTTTTCATTATTTCCTTAATAATTGGTAAAAGCGAAAATTCTGGATTAACAAACTTGAATAACGTTATACAAGGTAAAAAATTTTATTGTTTTGTATGAATTTGTAAGAATATGGGGTTTTTTTTAATCTTAAATTAATTAAACTTACCATATTTTACAGTAGCATTTAGTTGGAATGGACAGTATGCAAAATATTTTCTTGAATATATTATCGTAGAACAAAATGAATAACCGAGAAAGAATTTACTTTATTCCTTTTATTCTCAGCTGAAAGGTTTCGCCAAATTTGTTTAGGGTTATAGTTTTAGTATAGTGCGAGCAAAGTAGCCTTGGCGAGATTTCGCGTTCTTAGTTAAACCATTTTTACTTTCTTCTATATCTAATATATAGAAGAAAGTATTGGATTCGTGCAAATTTTCGAATTTCGAATTTTGACGGATTCGAACGTTTTGAGGTGTGCTGAATCCATTTCGACCATTTTTACTTTCTTCTATATCTAATATATAGAAGAAAGTATTGGATTCGTGCAAATTTTCGAATTTCGAATTTTGACGGATTCGAACGTTTTGAGGTGTGCTGAGTCCATTTCGACCATTTTTGGAAAATGTCTGTCTGTCTGTGTGTGTGTATGTATGTGTGTGTGTGTGTGTGTGTGTGTGTGTGTGTGTATGTATGTGTGTCACGTCTGTGTGTGACCAGTTTTTTGTGGCCGCTCTACAACAAAAACTACCGCATGAAATCGAACGAAATTTAGTACACATATGCGCCCCTATGTGAACTTGTGCCCATTAGTTTTTGGCGCGAATTCCTCCAAGGGGGGTGGAGCAATGGGACGTTTTTCGAGTTACGCGTGCTTGCTATTCCTCAGGAAGTTACTGGCGGAATCAAACAAAATTTGGTCCATATGTTGGTATTAACAGGAATAGGTGCTGATTCAATTTTGATGTCAATAACTCAAACGGGGGTTGAGCTATAGAACGTTTTTTGTCGTCAATTGTGACTGCTGTATCTCAAGAAATAATGAACGGAATGAAAGAAAAATTTATCGGCAAGTAGCCCTTAGTGGGTATAAGAACTGATTTTATTTTTGTGTCAACAGCTAAAAAGGGGGCAGCGCAATCACCCGTTCTTTTTTTCCATTTTGAGTGCCCTATCTCAAGAAGTAATGCTACGTTCTGGTTGAAATTTAGAATATATGTGAATCCATATGTAAACAGGCTTTGGTTCTATTTTGACGCCGATCGCTTCAAGAGGTGTTGATTTTTTTTTTTTTTTTTTTGCGAATAAAAATATTTTTATTAATGCAACAATAAGAAAGATAAATCGTAATAGATTGTCGTCTGCGTATTTCTCGTGATTTTAATTAAATGGAAATGATAGGAAATATTATCTCAATGATTTAAAATTTTTAACTGTTGCCATCTTATGTTTGTTAACAAATAAAATATTTGTAATTCATTCAAGCAAGGCTTTTAAAATAACTTTCAATTTTCGCTCTTTGCTTTGCTTTTGCAATAATTCAGACATTGGGTCAAGTTTTTGCATGTGTAATTTTGTTTTTGTTGGGAATATTGCTTCCTCGTCAAGCATGGGGAGGGATCAGAAAAAAAAAGAAAAAGAAAAATATAGAAGAAAGTTTCGTGATGGCCACAACATACTAGTTAATTTTTATCATGAGTGGAAGAAAATGGTAGTAAGATTACCGAATTCGATAAATGAAAAGAAATAATGGTCAATCAACTGAAAAGAAAACTACCACCATATATCCGTGAGTATTTTGTTGATGATTTGCATAACATGACACAATTAAATCGTAACTCAGAAATTAGAAAAATCGAAACAGAAAATTTTTAAATTAACCGATTCGGGAATTCGAGAGACATAACTCGATGACAAATGGAAAACAATAAGCGCTAGCCAAGCAAGGCAAAAAAGTATCATCTTCTTTCGATAACAATTTGTAATGTCATATTGAATTTTCTAGCATTAATTGTTATTCTTGTCAGGCCACAATTATTATTTAGTTTTATCAAGAATTGATAAATATCAAATTCAACATCGTGGAAATAGCTGCTTAGAACTACGAACTACGTAGTTTGCATTAATCTTTGACATTTAGTAATGCTTCTTGAATTCTCATTTCTTTCTACGTGGTCCAGAATATCCACAAGACTTTGAAAATTAATTTAAAAAGAATAAAGCGAAAAAATCATACGTACGAACAAAAATCACAACACTTTTAGCATTTTCTTCGTTACCATGTGCGTTTGTTTTAGTTTTTAAGTCCGCCATTAGGGGGACAGTGACTTCAGTGCCCCCTATAGTTCGTTGGAGTTGCGAATAGGATAGAATTTAAAATTACTAAGATTTTTAAAAAATGAAATTGTGCTTAACTGTTCATTCACTGGTCGGTCTACGCTACACATGCAAAAACTTGACGACCATCCCAATGTCTGAATTATTTCAAAAGTAAAGCAAAGAGCGAAAATTGAAAGCTATTTTAAAAGCCTTGCTTGAATTAATTACAAATATTTTATTTGTTGACAAACATAAGATGGCAACAGTTAAAAATTTTAAATCATTGAGATGATATTTCCGATCATTTCCATACAATTAAAATCACCAGAAATACGCAGACGACAATCTATTACGATTTATCTTAATTATTGTTGCATTAATAAAGCTATTTTTATTAAAAAAAAAAAAAAAAATCAACACCTCTTGGCGTCAAAATCGAACAAAAGCCTGTTTACATATGGATTCACATATATTCCAAATTTCAACCAGAACGTAGCATTACTTCTTGAGATAGGGCACTCACAATGGAAGAAAAGAACGGGCGAATGCGCTACCCCCCTTTTTAGCTGTTGACACCAAAAGAAAATCAGCTCTTATACCCACTAAGGGCTACTTGCCGATAAATTTTTCTTTCATTCCGTTCATTATTTCTTGAGATACAGCAGTCACAATTGTCGACAAAAAACGTTCTATAGCTCAACCCCCCTGTTAATGGCAACATATGGACCAAATTTTGTTTGATTCCGCCAGTTACTTCCTGAGGAATAGCAAGCACGCGTAACTCAAAAAACATCCCATTGTTCTACTCCTCCCCTAGGAGGAATTCGCGCCAAAAACCAATGGGCACAAGTTCACATAGGGGCACATATGTATACCAAATTTCGTACGATTTCATGCGGTAGTTTTTGCTGTAAAGCGGCCACAAAAAACTGGTTACACACAGACGTGACACACGGACACACATACACACACACACACGCATACACACATACACAGAGACAGACATTTTCCAAAAATAGTCGAAATGGACTCAGCACACCTCAAAACGTTCGAATCCTTCGAAATTCGAAAATTTGCAAGTATCCAATACTTTCTTCTATATATTAGACTAGCATTCCCGTACCCTGCATTGCTCGGGTAATGGAATTAGCAGGGGTTAACAGTGCTTGGTGCACCTAGTTTCGAAAATCCCCCATAATAATTACTTATTACCTATAACTTTTTCTAATTTGGGGAGGATCCCGGGGCCCCTGGACTCCTTACATATATGCCTTTGTCCTTAACCGATCTTTAACTGTTATTAACGATCCTTTTAAAGTATTGATTATCTTTGCAAACACAGGCCATCCACATTTTATTGATATACCTATGTTTAAGCAAGAACTTCTTTGTATACAACACTTTTAGTTTTTTTTTTCTGGTGCTAAAATTATTAAGCTGCTTGATGAACTTACTTTGGAGCAAGCTACATAACATTGGCTGTGGGAAAAAAAGTCTTCTCTTAAATCGGTCCCTGCTACTTTTAATGTCTGTCCTTGTGACTTATTAATGGTTATTGCAAAGCAAACTTTAACAGGAAACTGCACTCTTCTAAATTCAAAAGGATAGTCCGCCTGTGATGATGTTCCTAAAAATTTCGTTTCTAGTTTTGAAAAAATGAAAGCAAAAGACAGAAACATTATGATTTGACTTGAGAAAAGCCTCGAAGAACCACGTGAGAAACAAAAACAATATCAAATTTATAGTTCGCTATCGACCAAAAGTTGATATGAAGTAATAATGATTTGAATGGAAGAAAGCCTTCGAAAATAAGGGATTTGAATTCAATGACAGGTTTTAATTTCGCAGAAATTAAGAGGTTTTAATTAATTTCTCCCGAACTAATTGAGATTTCGAAAAATCCTTTCTTAGTGGTTACTTTCGTAATCATGCGGACATGCCTGCCTAATTTCAAGTCTGAAGCTTCAGCGGTTTCGGCTGTGCGTTGATATATATATATATGTTATCTCAAGACATTGATTTTTACTTTCTTCTATATCTAATATATAGAAGAAAGTATTGGATTCGTGCAAATTTTCGAATTTCGAATTTTGACGGATTCGAACGTTTTGAGGTGTGCTGAGTCCATTTCGACCATTTTTGGAAAATGTCTGTGTGTGTGTGTGTGTGTGTGTGTGTGTGTGTGTGTATGTATGTATGTATGTATGTGTGTGTGTGTGTATGTATGTGTGTCACGTCTGTGTGTGACCAGTTTTTTGTGGCCGCTCTACAACAAAAACTACCGCATGAAATCGAACGAAATTTAGTACACATATGTGCCCCTATGTGAATTTGTGCCCATTAGTTTTTGGCGCGAATTCCTCCAAGGGGGGTGGAGCAATGGGACGTTTTTCGAGTTACGCGTGCTTGCTATTCCTCAGGAAGCTACTGGCGGAATCAAACAAAATTTGGTCCATATGTTGGTATTAACAGGAACAGGTGCTGATTCAATTTTGGTGTCAATAACTCAAACGGGGGTTGAGCTGTAGAACGTTTTTTGTCGTCAATTGTGACTGCTGTATCTCAAGAAATAATGAACGGAATGAAAGAAAAATTTATCGGCAAGCAGCCCTTAGTGGGTATAAGAACTGATTTTATTTTTGTGTCAACAGCTAAAAGGGGGGGTAGCGCAATCACCCGTTCTTTTTTTCCATTTTGAGTGCCCTATCTCAAGAAGTAATGCTACGTTCTGGTTGAAATTTGGAATATATGTGAATCCATATGTAAACAGGCTTTGGTTCTATTTTGACGCCGATCGCTACAAGAGGTGTTGATTTTTTTTTTTTTTTTGCGAATAAAAATAGCTTTATTAATGCAACAATAAGAAAGATAAATCGTAATAGATTGTCGTCTGCGTATTTCTCGTGATTTTAATTGTATGGAAATGATCGGAAATATTATCTCAATGATTTAAAATTTTGAACTGTTGCCATCTTATGTTTGTTAACAAATAAAATATTTGTAATTCATTCAAGCAAGGCTTTTAAAATAACTTTCAATTTTCGCTCTTTGCTTTGCTTTTGCAATAATTCAGACATTGGGATAGTCGTCAAGTTTTTGCATGTGTAATTTTGTTTTTGTTGGGAATATTGCTTCCTCGTCAAGCATGGGGAGGGATCAGAAAAAAAAGAAAAATATAGAAGAAAGTTTCGTGATGGCCACAACATACTAGTTATATATTAAGATGTATCAGGATCAGGAATTTTTGTCTTTTAAAACGAGTGCCTAATAGGAAAATTTTGAGCAATTTTCTTTTGTGCGATTTGTTTTAATGCTATCTACCGCACATAAAATAAGCCCCCCCCCCCCCCCCCAACATTCCTCCTCGTTGGAAATAATCATCAAGTCTCAAAAATTTACATGGAATTTTTATTAAGTTTTCACAGTAACTACTCAATACAGGTGTCCCTCTTATAACACGGTTAATTCGTTCCGTGTAGTATCGAAACCGTGTTATACGAGACTTTTTTTAAAATAACATTTTCATTTATTTTTAATTCTGATTATGTATGTGCATGAGAAAAATCAGGTGAAGATGTATCGGGTTATATCGAAACCGTGCTCCGTTTTATATCAAAACCGTGTTATACGAGACTTAGAAATAATGTAAATCAAGTTATGTGTACCGTGTTGTATCGAAACCAAATTTCATAAAAACAAATTAAAATATTAGAGACATTAGCAAAAATTAACAGAATGTATTGAACAAAAATGAGACTCCATCTTTTATAAATATAACATTCGTATTGTATCAAAACCATGAAGCTTTAAACTCAACGTTTCGTATACGTGTAATATTGAAACCGTGTTGTAGAAGTACCGTCTTATACGAGGGACGCCTGTATATGAACACCAAATATAAAACCTTGTGGTCGTAAGATTAAAATTATGCTTTCAAAATATTAAAAGAAAAATATGTAGGATTGCTTTGACAGAATGCATTTAAGAATTTTAAACTTCAAAATGCTGCAGTTTAATAGATAAACATTTTTTCTAAAGTTCCGATTCAGATAAATAATCCTTTCCTGAAATAAATTGAAGAAGTTTCAACATTTCACAAAATTGCGTTTTAAAGTTGACAGATGTCGCCACTAGCGTAACATTTAAATTGGTAAAAATGAACAGAAATAAAATTCTAAGAAAAATAAAGAGCTAATAAGAGACCGGGGGAGGATAGGGGGGGGGATTGAGCCTAGAAGGTTGAGAGGTTTGATTTTTTTCTTGCTACAATATTTATATTTTTCAGAGAAATTGTGATTTTAAATATGAAAGCAACATTTTTAATTGTATTTTTTGTTACCAGAATAATTTTTAAGTTTGGAAATTAAACGTTTTCAATTTCTTTTTATGTTCACAAATTGACAGCGACTCCCAGCTTTTCTCTTTTTTGTACTTGATTTATTCGAATCAGTGCAAGATCTAAGGGAAGGGGGGAGGCTTTGCCTCGGGAGACAACTAATGGTGGGCGTCAACTTCACCCAATTGACGAGTTTTTTCGTTGAAATTCAATATAAAAACTTAAAAAAAGATGGGTAAGAAATATTTTCCCCTGCTCGGAAAAATAGTAGATCCGGCACGGGTCGTAATCAAAAATGAAAGTTTATCAATAATAATGCGTAGTTAACCGTAATAATAATAAAAATTCTTTTCAGCATGCTTTTTTTGGAGTTTAAAATATGATACACTTAAAACAAAACTTCATCCTGAAAAAGGATGCATGGCATGACTTTTTCACAATTCCTTTGGTAAATAGGAAATTCGGTATATAAAATAAAGGACTTGAATTTGACTGTCAGAAGATCGCATAGATGTAAACTGTGGATTTAAACACGTGTACATTTACCAACTTACTATTCCATATTATGTTGTTAACTCTATAATTATGTTTTTAATGTTTTTTCCCCCAAAGGAGTCATTAATTTGACGCAAAGCTCTTAGCAGGAAAAGTTACAATAAAAAATTCGAGTTTGATTTCTGTAAAAGTTGTTTCTCTCCAAGTACAGTGTCGATGCAGAGAAACCAACTACTGTTGATGCGAACGTAACCTGTCATCGTCGCAATGCTGCGATAAGGATCTGCGTAGCCTGCACAATGCTGCAGGATTAGGTTTGCCTTGACTATACAATGTAAAGCAATGTTCGGCAACCTCAGTTCTCTACTAGGGCTGCCAATGCGGGGTTTTCTGCCCAAGAACTGGGGGGGGGGGGGGGGTAATAGAGATATTGTAATCTAAGAATTTTGATTGAAACTCTTGGGTTTTGGGTTCTATTCCGAAAAAGATACATTTACAATACTAGCTGCAACACCCGGCTTTGCACGGTCTTCCTCGAAAAACAAAAAAATTGTGTCAAGTGTTCTGTTCAACAATCATGCTTAAATATTATTTAAAAAAAAACACACACACACACACAATGCAAAATTTCCCGCCAGAATAATGACGCATATTTAAAAAAGAACTCCATTTAAATTTGGACATTAGCCCCTAAAAATTCCCATCCGAATGAGAAAACTTCGTAAATAAATTTTACATTCTCCTAAAAATCACAATAGTCGAATGACTAAGGAGAAATGTTGCAAAAAGGGTCATTAGAATAAAGGCAAGGGTCCCAAAATAGTGTCAACAGTCCCTGTAAATCCTCATTAGAATTATGACGACAGTCCCCCAAAATTCCCAGTACAATCTCGACGATCCTTACTTTGACCCCCAAAAAATCCTTACTTGAGTAGGGACGACAGATTTTAAAAATTCTCATCAGCGTTAGGAGAGCAGTCCCTAAAAATCTCTATTAGAAAGAGGACAGTAATCCCCGAAACTCTTCATAAGAAAATTTCCTATTCCTTTAAAACTTAACATCTGGTAAGAGTTCAGTGTTCTATAATCAGATTAGTTAATCGTCACCTAAGAAATTAGTTTTTTCCAATTTAAGCAAAATTTTTGCATGAATCCCTTGGAGTGAAAAAATACTCACAATAGCTATTAATAATATACATCAATAAAATATCCTGATTTTTCTGCTTGAGATATAAAATTTGTTTGAGCTTTCCAAGATAATTAGAACGTGAATTATATATTTTCAAACTAATTTTAGTGAACCTTCAATTAAAAACAGCGGTAATTGTTGAATGCGGTTAATGTTAAACAATAACTTTATTCTTCGACAGTAAATTTCATTGATTTGATTGGCTGCTGCAATGCCATCATCAAATTTTTATTACATCCTCATCCTCAAATATATAACAGCGAATGATCGAGTAACGCTCCTGGCTTCATCAGCATTGGAACTCACTTCACGGCATGATAATTTGATAATGTTTTTTGGTAATGTTTGACATGCAGGGAAATGCTTTATTTTGACGAGGCTGAACTGGATCCGGTCACTTAACTGTTTTACTGGTAACACAGTCATTTTAGGAAAGTGAAGAAACCAAAAAGTGATGAACAATAAGCGCTATCTACTGGAGTTTAGGGTTAATCCACTGGAGTTGGAGTTAAAATTTCAGCTAACAAAATATCACCAAACAGACAATGTCTTCAATCAAGAGTAGAAGTAATTTTCACCTGTCATACCTTGACGGGCGATTTTCTAGTAGTAAGATAAATATGAACGCAATTAAATATGTGCACTAGGAAGCTCTGTGGTGGTTCACTTCAGATTATTAAGTATTTTAGTCATGTCTGAACTAAAGGATAACTGAGCGAACGGGTAAGAACAAACAAAAAATAGGCGAATAGAGAAATAAAACAATCGAACAATGAAAGTTCCAAATTTTACAACGCCCGGTATTTTTTTTTTTTTTTTTTTTTTTTTTTTCAAAGCTGAAACGGCGAGTAAGGCTGCATGACACAAGATTTTTCTATGTCAACACGCTTTATGAAGGCGGAATTTTTAGCATCGTTTCACGTTCCATGGAGTTCGAAAACCCCGAATAACACGAGGTAAAGCAACACTTGGCCTGAAATACGAGTAAAATTGAAATCTTTCTCTATCGGGGAACTCGACGGCCGCCAATGCAACGCCAAGTATCCAAAAAATGAAAGTTGTCTCGGAAGGAATTTTATTGATTCTAGAGTTTTGTTGAAAATTCCTATGTTCTGCTGTTAACGGAAGAGTGTTGAATCTCATTAATATACTAGGGTGGTTCAAAAAAAAAACTTTTTTTCAGCTAGAGTCTAGGACACCCTCTATTGTTTTTAGTCTTAATAATAGTATTATGCAGTAAAAGTTTTAGTTAAAAAAGTTACGATGAAAACAGCAAATTTCATGTAATTTCCCCATTAAATGAATAAATGTAAAACCCATTGTTATACAAAAATTCGTTGCCTTACAACAGCAATGTTAATAGTAATCATAATGAAAATTTTGAATCACGGCTTTTCTGGAGAAAGCATGACATTTATTGCTTTCTTAGGAATTGTATCCTCATCTTTATACATAAATGGCTACTTCCGTATGCATGTAATGGGTAAGATTCAAAACTACTGGACCGATATTAACCATTTTTTCACAATAGACAGCTACATTAGCAGGAAGCAACATAAGGCTATAATTTATTTCTAAAACACTCAGTTTAAAAAAGTTATGATGGAAAACAGTACATTTCATGTAATTTCCCCATTAAATGAATAAATATAAAACCCAATGTTACAAAAATTCGTTGACTTATAACAGCAATATTAATAGTTATCATATTAAACATTTTGAATCAAGGCTTCTCTGGAACAAGCATGAAATTTATTGCTTTCTTAGGATTTTTATCCTCATCTATGCTAATAATCGATAACGGAACGAAGTATAAAGACAATTGATTTTGGCAACAGTTGGAATACAGGAAGTCTTTATTGTCAAAAATTACACAGGCCTGCAAAATTCGTGTCACGAAAAAGTGATTGTATGGTATTGAGTGACTTTTATTCTATTGGATGCGCTGATTTCAAGTATGAAATCAAATTTTCTCAATCATAAAGATGTTTTCACCAATTGGGCTTTAACATATAGGCAGAAAAACCTATTTTTTCCTATTCTGAGAGAAAGAGTCTTTTCAAAATATGTGTAATGTTACAAATTCTGTTGATAGTAATTTTTTTGTGATTAATTTGTCTAAATTTGGCGTTTACTAAATTATCTGTCATCTAAAATTATTGTAGTAACGTAACCTGTAAATAGTTTCCTGTAATGAATATACAGCCCCTATACAATCGATTGAAGTATAGGGTCCCCCTATTTTTTTCATTGATAAAATTTGTGAATGAAAAGAAATAAGAAAGTGTGGAACGGTGTAGCATTTTCTGGAATAGTTGAGAGATCTCTTTCGGTGTGTACAAAACGCCGTTACGCATGATAAAAAGTTTAGTTTCGATTGAGAATTTGTACTGCGAGTGTATTAGCTCTGTTTATTGCGAGCCATTTCGCTGTGTTGTTTTTCGTATTTGGAAGTAAATACGTGTATAACCGTTGAGTTTACGGTGTTGTGTGATATTTGCTTAATTGCTGATGATTAATTTAGCAGTTGTTGACGCTCTTTCCTGTACATAGTATAAATAAATTTCCTGTGTTTTTAATCAAGAACTGTGTCGTCATTTCAAGAAAGTTGGAAGTCGCACCGGATCCGTTACAGTAAGTTTATTACTTACACTTACAAACGAGTTTATGCATCAAACATACAATTAGAAATCAATTACTAAATGTATATATTAATTTCATAGAAATAAGAACATAGTAATAATTAATCATAACGCTTCAATTCTAACGGAAGGCAATCTTTTCAACTGGCACTGTTTCTGCAGTACAAGACTACGTAATAATGTTTCTCGGCTTTCATTTCACCATTTAACCAAAATATGGGTCATTCCATACGAAATGAGCAAAAGTCACAAAAAAGTAGTGACCGCGTGGTAACAGATTTCTATGAAATTTGGTATACAGGTTCCTTTTATGCCTACATAAAAATATCTAAAATATTTTGGCTTAATATTTTTTATTTTAATAGTTACATGCGATTGAAAATTGGTCAAATTGAACATCATTCTCATAAATGCTAAATGTTGCATTTTTGAAGGCTTGTATTTCATTAATTATTTAATCAAAACATAAAAGTTATGTATTGTTCTAATTTATGGATTAGGGCAATTCATCTGATATGAGTAAAATTTTCAAAATTATTAAAGTTAACTTTTAACCGAGTTTAAAAACTGAAACTCTTTCAGTTTTCTCATAATTAAGCATTTTATTTTTTAATCTAATTCTTTAACGAATGTATTAGCTCTGCTGAAATTAATACCCAATAACGTGCTAAGTATCATAAAAGAAATATCTTAATTTGTATTTTAATTTGTATTTTAAGTCTTTTGTCTTCAAAATCAGTTTTAAACTTAGTGAAATTTTGTAAAATAATGATGTTCTCCTTCTCATAGACAGAAAAATTTAAATGAGAGAAAATTCAAACAACTTTAAAATTTTGCAAGAATATAAACAGTATTTCTACTATTTGCTTGAAGAGACTTGAAATTGGTTTTCGATTTCTAAGCTTAAAATAGAATTCAGAACAATAGCATTTTCTTTGTGTTTTATTGAAATCACAAGCATTCAAAGAACTAGATAAACGACTAAATGGTGCAAACGCAAGTATATTTATTTCATATAACGCAAGTATCTAACATTTATTTCAATTTTTAAAAATGTACTGGTATAATACGAATTTTATTAAAAATAATTCCGGATAAAATTTATATCTCAAGTAATAATAACTTCAACAAATGCATCAAAAGAAAGGTTTTTTTTTCATTCTTTGCTCTCCACAGAAAAATCTTTCGACCTGGCTAAATACTTGTGGCTCATTTTTCATAAGAAAATCCAGTTGAAGACATTAATAGTACTTCCATTAATATATTATTCGAATAGTTTCAAACATCATCTAGGTCATGTGTACTACTGTAACGGTCCATGTGGATTCAGTAACTTAATAAGAAAATCACTTATCTGAAAAGATATCGATGCAAAAAATTAATGTGTAGAAAAACATTACCTAGCCACAAATAGTTGCTATATATATGTAACAAACAAATGAAATTATTGATGTTGGATTTAGGCCTGATCTCTAAACTCTTTCTCTTCAAACATATGCTCCTTTTACTGATAATTGACATGAATCTGAAACAAGGAATTTAGGTGTTCAATTGTTAATTGAGATGAAACGATGATAATTTCATATCTCCAAAACAGCTATGGGTGCTTCCATAAATTGTTATTGAGCCTAACTGTCAAGATTGATAAGTTTTACTCATGAGACAAAAAGGAAAAAAACAAGAATTATTTGTGATTGTAGCACGCAGAAGGAGAAAATATCTTGCAGTTATTATAGGATTATTGTATGTAGTATGCATACTTGTTCTGACGGATAATAGTTTGATAGTTTTATCAATATGCCACAATATGCATTTTTGTCCTTGATAGTAAAAAGAAAAGTGATCTGCTTTCCATTGAAAATTAGTTCCACTGTGTGGCAAATGTTGTTTAACTGGCAATTTTTATTCTAGAAAGAAAAGCTATCACTAAAATAGACGAGTTTCGCTACCAAAAGAATCCCTTAATTAATTTCGAAGAATGTCACAGCAGGACGCTTGAAATAAATGGGTGTATTTCGTCAAATATAAATATTCATGGATAAAACAAATTTCCTCAAACTCATAGCCCAATTTCAAATGCTATTGAGAATTAGACAAGATGGTACTCTTTCTTAATCTTTAAGCTCAATGTGTTCTTTTAATCAAGCTGACATGATAGGTTTTCTAGAAACTTTAGAGTTTTTTTTTTTTTCCCTATACCAAGGGTGGAGAGGAAAATTCAACTTTTAGTGGCACATTTATATTTAACTATGCATACTGGACTATTATGTACTTAACCATAATTAGGGAAACATCTCAGCAAGTACTTCATAAACATGCTTTTGAGAAAATGAAACACGAAAGAAATGGTTAGTTTTGCTAAACTTACAATAAAAAGAACTAACTAATGAAATTTCACCTTAGTTCAAGTTACTGTAGTAACAAAAATACGCTGATTCCAATGGTTTAAATTTAGTATTAGCTAAAAGACACTTCAATATGTTACGTAAAAAAAATGAGTAAATTAAGGCTATTCTCTCATGTTCAAATATCTAAAGTAGAGGAAAAAATGAAAATTTCGGAAATTTTTATTTTTTTGAAGTACGATTACATCATCAAGGAATTTAAAAACAAGTACTAAATTGGAGCAGATAGTTAGTTATAGTTAGTTTTTCAATCTGAATCATTTTTGCTGCTATTTTTTTTCATAAAAGAGCTAGAAGAGTGATTTGAAATCCGAAGTAAATTGGCAAGTTTTCGATATTTGTTAATATCTCAGATTCAAAAAAAGCTCGGAATAAATTTTACTTTCCTCTTTCCTAATAGAGATTTGTTTATAGAATGTAGATATATTATTTTTTAAAGTCTAAAATAATCCGCTAACTAAATTAGGCAAATCAATAAACAGCACAAAAATTTCCATTAGTTTGTCTTTGTTCACAATTTCAAAACTGGCTAAGTTCTGCTACTTATTTCGGAAGAAAATATTTAGCATAATTTTATGATCACGAAAAATATCTCAGTATTTGGCGACAATATCTCTTAGACAGTTTTTCAAAGTAGGGAGGGGGAGCATTATGTAAGGTATCCCAAAACGATTACCGCAAATTTGGTATCATTTTAAATCGCACCAAGAACCCACAATAACTGAAATTTCCCAAAACAACTAAAGCAAGTACAATGGGATTACGGGCGGCTACATTTTGTAAAACCGTTTGTGTTTCAATGGCCGTATAGAAAAAGTTTTAGATTATGTTCAAAAAAAAAAAAAAAAAAAAAACTGATCAATCTTTATAAACAAGTAAAATTTCATGTTTTGGAAATGTTTCATATTTCTTTGCATAAATGTCGTTCTTTCGCTTTTTCTCTCTTTCGGTCTTTATACTTATTGCTGTTTTACTTTTATGGGTGAATCACATCAAAGCGGGATGTTTTGAGTTCTTTCAATCAAAACAGAAAACGAATGAAATTAGCGATTGTTTCTCACAATTATTACTGATCCAGGCAACGCCGGGTATTTTTGCTAGTGTTGCATAAAATATCTCCGTGGGCTCGAGCTTGCTTATTAGTAAACCAAAATGCAGTTCATTGCAAATTGTTTTCAATCTCAGGAGCTTGGATCCAGAAACAGGGGAAAATTTTATGTTTGCAATGCTAAATGGATTGTTTCCAAAATTTTAAAAGTAATTTTTTTTTTTTGAAAAAGCATGCTTAAAAACATAGGATCTGACCATTGTTTAAATAATTTGAGTACGTTTAATATTTTTAAAAAATTACTTTAATCGGTGCGCTTTCATTGTTTATTACGCTACTGCCAGTGACATCACATATGAAGAAATGCGATTCACTGTTGCCATTCGCAGAACGTAATATTTAATTTACTTCTTTATTCATGTGTACTGGCAATGATAGGGTTGATAGCAAGCGTAGAGCGCAATTTATTTAATTCGCTTCTTGATTATCATAACATGGAATCGCGGCAGACACATGCGCCAAAAGTACATCATTTGTGACGTCATCAAGACCACGCCTTGTTTGAAAAATCGGACATTAAAAAAAAATTAACTGTTGGGAAAATGAAAGTATTTTCTGGGTCCATTTTATTTTATTTTATTTTTTGCCTATTCTATCAATTTCAGTGACTAAAAGTAGTACTTTTGACTGAAGGAAACAACACCATTCTACGTAAAATCAAAATGCATTCGTGAAAAACAAAATAAAACTTAAACCATATACATATAATCAAATTGCGCTAAAATGATGGTCTGACTGTACTTTAATCAGAGCATTTTTCATGAAGCCATTTCGCCAAACACAACGAAAACTTCGTGAGATTTAAAGACACATTTTTGAGATTGTCCAACGTGTTATTTCAATCCTCCGTCAAAGGAAACTAAGTGTACACAAGCTGCATCACGGATGATATTTTCAATATGTGTTTTCGATTTTCGTGCGGACAAAGGACGGAAATGTTGCATTAAAAGTTTCTCCAGTTTTTTCCGCTCATTGTTCACCAAGTTATGTTCTTGTAAGCAAGACATTAAGCAGCAAAATGACCCACAAGTCCAAATGTTTAAAAGGTAATCACCGATAGATGAAAGACAGGGCAGTTTTCGTATTCGATATTGACATCCATTTAGTATCGAGTAATGCTTGTTTTTAAGATTTTTGCTTCGGCATTCAACCAGGGTTTCCCGAATTCGGGTTTTTCGCAAGGTCTCGGGTTTTCAATAGAGGTCTTGGGTTCTTGAGATTTCGTTTGAAATTCTTAAGTTTATAGTTCATTGCTTAAAAGATACATTTATTGAATATTCTGATGATAAAACATAATGTTTTCGCCAAAAAAATTTTAACTAAAAAAAATAAACCTTTGAGAAATAATGTGTACGATTAATGTATTTTTTTATGTTTTTTTTTTCTTTTTATCTTTCTAATACAATTTGTTGTATTGCCTCCTCCTTGGAAAAATAAACTGTGGGTCCCCTGCGTATGATGGCTTTGAAATTTCAGAGCTTTAAAACGAATCATTCGTACTTTTTATCAAATTATTTCTATTTTTGACAGAGATTGCTTCTTCAGCTCTTATTCGCGTGACTTACTTGTGTGCCTTTGCCACCCCTCACTGGTCATGTCTAGTTCTTTAAAAATCTATAGTTTTACATACGGCACTCAGGCAACATAAATGACTCGACTCAAAAAAAAAAGTAATCGAGAAAATCAAGGTTTTACGCCAATACAACTTTTAACTGATTTATTTTCAAATACTACAGTGTGTACAAAATATTTATGGTACGTTTATTCTGTTTGGTTTTTGTAGTCTAAATGAATAGTGCATATAGTGCTTCTCAGGATAGTTGATGCTAATCCTTGGACGAGTTCAAACCAAATCGATTGAAAACAAGAGAAGTTGGGTTTCAAGGTTGCCTGGTTTAAACCAAGTGTTTTTTTTTAACCATGTGGGGTTTTTTTTTTTTTAAAAATGGTATTTTTGAAAAATTTAATCATTTACCCCCAAACGTTTTCATACAATTTATATATTATTGCAAAGAGTAAAATCTCATTAATGCAAAGTAACTAGCAAAGCTTTATAGATGAATTACAGATGTAATAAATTTAGAAACTTATATTTTTTTAAAAAAATGCAAGTTTGCTAAATAGTTTTTTTTTTTTAATCTAAGGAGCTTTTCTATTAGGTACATAAATTTACAAGGCAGACCAACTAAGTGTTTCTAAAATTACATGGAAAAAAATCCAAGTAGCTCTTTTATAATTTTTAATTATCACTATTTTGCATTTCAAAGTAGTCCAAAAAGCATATTTCAACCAAAATTTCACATGCAGCCTAATTTGCTTGATTACTTAAGATTTATTGAGATAGATTGTGTACCATTGAAGTGATGCATAGTGTAAAAATATCTTAACGCTACAATATTTAAATGACAAGAGAAAAAAAATAACTGAAGTCCAAGAACACTTAGAGTAGGCATAAAATTGCGCTTATACCTGCAGACTTTTTGCATCCACGATAGACGATGGAGTCAGCGCAATAGAAGAAAATATATAAAATTATGAAAATAGAAAATATATATGTAACTCAGTGCTCTTATTTAAAAAAAATTATAATGCCAAATTTTCACCTTTCAAAGAACTTTCTTTTTATCCCAATATAATAAAAGAAGTCTTAATTGTATGAAAGGTGGAAGAATCAGTAAACATTAATTTTTATGACATTCTTCATTATTAAAACATGTTAAAAGAGTATTTTCATACTGAGGCTTTTAACTAAAATGTTTTTTTTTTCTTTGAATAAAAAAATTCCTAAATGCCTTAAACGAGGAAAAATAATGTTTACAATATAAAACATAATGATTTTCTTAAAACCTACTTGTCCTGTTTCTATAATTGTTGTCACTGATACATTATGTAAATTAATTACATGATTTGTAACTATTTTAAAAATCTTTAAACAAAGTATGCGTTGATCTTTTGATTTTTAAAGTTGTGTATTGTACATCAGACATGTGATTCATTTGTAGATACTGTGAATTACTTTCCAATTTTAAAAATGCGTGATTTTAATTTTACTTTTATTTTTTTATTTATCGTAGATAGCTATGATGGTGAGGAAATCAATTTACAAGAATTTATTCTTGGTTACTTGTAATTAATAATTTCTGCACTATCAGGCCCATTTACGTATTGTATTTTACATAATAGTTAAAGATTTTCAAACAATATTCTTCTATAGAAATTTCTACGTATGAGGAAATGAAAGTACATGATTTTACTCTTCATTATTTAATTAATTACAAAGAGATTCGGTACAAATATGTATATTAAACATTCCTTAACAATTAATTCATTAAGTCTTCATGATTTTCCTAAAATAAAAATGTTTTTCTACAAATACTGTTTAAACCAAATAAACCTGGGTTAAACCAAAAAAACCTGGTTTAACCAAAAAAAAAACCTTTTTTTTCGGGGGGGGGGTACCAATCCTGCTTGGTTTGCTGTAATCAAGCGTCAACGAAACAAATATTTTTCGTGAAGCAGTGTAGCTTGTTTCCAACAAGATATAAATTTAAATTAAAAGCAGGCGCCTAACTCCCCGATAAAGTGCACGTTGTGGCTTGCGTTTACTGCCCCCCTCATTTTCTAAAAGTTCGATGTTTTTGACTCGTCCACCGAGCACCAACAATGCTGATCCACACTTTACTTAAAGGTTCGAAAATAATTCTTCCTTATGGGGTTGTTTCCTTCAGACAAAATTACTACTTTTAGTCACTGAAGTTTTTAGAATAAGCAAAAAAATAAATAAATAAATAAATAAATAAATAAAATAAAATAATAATAACATGGAGCGAAAAAACTTTCATTTTTCCAACGCTTAATTTTTAATTAATTTTTTTAAATGTCTGATTTTTAAAATAAGGCGTGGTCTTTATGACGTCACAAGTGATGTACTTTGGCGCATCTGTCTACCGCGTTTTCACGTTATGATAATCAAGAAGCGAATTAAATATTGCGCTCTACGCTTGCTATAAACCATATCGTTGCCAACACATGTGAGTAAAGAAGAGAATTAAAAATTGTGTTTTGGGATGAATGGCATCAGTGAATGGCATTTCATCATTTGTGATGTCATCGGCTGAATCATAAAGAATGAAAGCGCACCGAAAAAAATATTTTTTTTTAAAAATATTAAACTTAGCCAAATTATTTAAAAAATAATCAGATCCTATGTTTTTTAACATGCTCTTTCAGAAAAAAATAGTTTTAAAATTTCGGAAACGACCCCATTACCGAATTTTAGTGATGTGTCACTATTGATTATATCGTTTATACGCCACTGACTACCAGTTCTGTGCACTAACTTAGTGCGAGTTTTATGGCAAGAAAGAGCATTAATTAAACTAAATCAGTATTTAGTAAGTTGCTTCAAAGTTTTGAATTGTGTTATTGCTGTTGCTGGAGTGCGATATGTTTATAGAGAATTCGCAACTTTTTGCTAGTTACAATTCTACAGTCATGACCTGTTTCACATGTCCCGTTACTTTTCCAGCTAGCAATCTTTCATTGAGAAATGTTTAATTCGTGAGTCACTGATCCGATATCCGTCAATCACAGATTCAAGATGACTTTTTTTTTTTGAGCAATCACGAATTGCTTATTGTTTTCACTTGACCTTTGAATGACGTCAGCGTCCTTTTATTTTTATTTTTCTATCCTTATAATACGGACGTTCATGTACCTCGGAATCCAATTATATATGATCGACCTTCTTGACTTTACACAATCCTTTTTACACGAAAACAGTATCTAGCACACAACATCCAGCACATAACAGCATCCAGCCCCTGGCATTCAGTTGAATTTTGCCGTCTTGAATTCAAATTATGGTTGCAATAAAAGCCATTAGTAGAAACAAGAAACCCAACAAGTTTCTTGTTTCGTTTTCGCAATCACGAAACCTATCGCAGCTCATGATTGCGAAAAGCACTATTTGAATTCAAGATCTCAAAACTCAATTTTTTTGAGTAATCACGAATTTCTTATTGCTTTCATTTGACTGTTGAATGATGTCTTTTGATTTTTCCCCGCCTTCCTCTGCAGCACCACCGTCGACCGGTCCCTCCCGACGATGCGCCTCTAGCGAGCAAAGTTTCCAGGTTGCGTCCATATCCTACACACACGAGTACATACACACTTCACACGCACGCATACATACACAAACAAGCCTACATACACATACACGCCTACACACGCATGAACGCTTACATACACGCGCGTTCATATACTACACATACACACACTCGATACTCACACGCTCGTGATTGCGAAAAATATAATTCAAATTCAAAATACCAAAAATTAATTTTTTTCAAATTATTTTTTTTTTAATCACCTGCAAAAGTCGGTGAAACTATGGACCAACTGTGGATGGTGAGCTTTCCCAGATTGCACGGCGTTACCCAACCTCGGGACGAAGACCATTCACCTTTGGTAAAAGTACTAAAGTGCCTAATAATATTTATGACTTGTGTGTGCAAAGTTGACCTACAATGTATTGCTCCTCTTATCTGAGAGAAATTCATGTCGCTGTGTAACTTGATTCTGGGCAGGGGAAAGTAGGAAGTAGCGAAAAGAAAGGAAAGGAAATGTAAGTGAACAGGGCGTAGACAAAGCGGGCCATTAGCAAAGAGAAAGGCCGGGAAAAAATGAACTAAATTACAGCGGCCGATCTCTAAATTTGAGACGTAATGATGTTTGGAGAGAAGAGAAGTGGGAGTGGTTCTGACACCTGCGGGGAAAGTGAAGGGGCGCTTACATGTAAGCTTTTGTCTTTCTGGTGGCAACCTCACCCTCTTTTTGGCCGCTGACCCAAAAGTTATTGAGAACGCAATAAAACGACTTTTGGGTTTTCAATTACCTTCTCTAACATCAAATGTTGTTTAGTGTTTATAATTCTGCTTCACACTGTGCAACAAAGGCAATTAACCTTGTGGGGGGAAAGTGAGAGAGAAAGGGGAAAAAAAAATTGCTTATTTCTTCTCCTCCCCGCACAACGTGCGAATTGTTTTAAATGTAATTGTTCAAACTGAATAGAACAAAAACATATGCAAAAACATTAGAAATATTCATCAGGATCCAACTTAAGATTTTTGCAAGCATCAACCAGAACAAAGTCTTTTGTAGAAAATTATCTCGTGTTTAATTTATCTTGTGCAGCTTCAGAAAAAACCTAAGTTAAAAAACTTCTTCATTGAAGGCTTGCACTATTTACAGATGAGATAACATTATGAACAATTTAAACATTCAGAGCTATGAAACACAAATTAAGAGCAAGTGGCCGAAACTATCGGAAAATCAAGTACACTACAGCTGAGCTGCTGAAAACAATCAAAAATGGTTTGAGTTGAAAAAGGAAAGAAAGAAGAATGAGGCAAAGTTCCGAGAGTTTATATAGGGAAACGTGGGGCAAAGTGAAAAAGTTGAAAACTTATACCTTTTTCAAAGTGAACAAATTGGAAATTTGTTTTGAAAATTGCAGTATATAGAGAAAGAATAATGTGTTTAGATAATAAAACTAGCATTGAAACAAATGAAAAATTATCATATAAGCTTTGTGCTACAATATGATTAAGGTGAAAAAACAACGTAAATAAAGCACAAATATTCGAGAAAATGCAGCATATAGCTATTTCAAGGCTACAATGGAGCCTCTTCATCAGTGCAAAAAGCTCACCAACACAACCAGAAGTTGCGAGAGAACAGACAAAAAAGAAAAAAAAAAAAACAGGTGGACACCGGTATTTATACCAAAGAGAGCCAACCAATAAGAAAACAGGAACATGACAACAAACAACCAATCAGCGAACAGCATGTACGCTCCGGGCTCAAAGCAAGGCAAGAGACAACCAATCAGAAGCCAGGAGACAAAAAGAGTGCGAGACACCAAAGAAACAGGAAAGGCAATTATAGAAATTGCTTCCAAATATCATGAAAAAATGGAGTGCTGGAAAAATCATTGACAAGAGAATGAGAATTTTTCCAAATATGGTAAGCTTCCCAGAAATCGAGGTCATAAACCGAAGAACATTTACAAATAATCTTTGCAGATGAAAAATCAAAACAGTGACCAGAAGTCCAGCAATGCTGAGCGATGGAAGAACGAGCAAGTTCTTTATGCTTAACATAGTTTTCGTGCTCTTTCAGACGGTGCTTGAGAGCACGTTTAGTCTGTCGGGACAGACTGGTTGGCTTTCTTTGGTATAAATACCGGTGTCCACCTGTTTTTTTTTTTTTTTTTTTTTTTTTGTCTGTTCTCTCGCAACTTCTGGTTGTGTTGGTGAGCTTGTTGCACTGATGAAGAGGCTCCATTGTAGCCTTGAAATAGCTATATGCTGCATTTTCTCGAATATTTGTGCTTTATTTACGTTGTTTTTCACCTTAATCATAGCATTGAAACATTTTTTACTTTTGACAATAAATTTACTGTACCTTAAGAAAAAGAGTTGAAAATTTTAATTTTCCCCATGTTTTTCCTGGGGCATAGTTTCCGAAGCATTCGTACTCGAAGAGAAAATTTTCTGATTTCAATGCAACCGCAGGATACTATAGATAGACTAATGCAATGTGTAGTAAAGCAACGAAATAAATTGAAATTTACGCTTCTACTTTGTTAAAATATATTATTCAATTCGGATTTGAACTCACGTCCTTCCCTTTATCAGCACGACGCTCTATCCGGGATAATTTGTTTTCATTTTATGCTATGATTGATGGATGCTATTCATTGAAGTAATGTGCAATAAAAAACAAAAAAAAATTATTTTTTTGACCAAAAAAAAAAAAGCAATTTTTAGACACTGGGTCTATTTTTCTTCGTTATCTGACACGAGCTTCAGAATAGGGGGTAAATTACGGAATTTGTTAAAGGAATAAGGACGATTTCGCTTTGCGACAGAAAAACAGGCCAGTGAAATAACATATCGAGTTTTTTAAAAATAAATAAATAATGCATAGGTGAGTATAATGCGGGGGCCAGCGGGCTGGATCAGACTGGTTTAGATCAGTGATTCTAAACCTTTTCTCTTCTGAGGACCACCTGGTACTCTTCTGAATCCTAAGCGAATCACATACGATGGAAATAATATTTTCACAACTATTACATTAGGTGAAATGAGATTAATCCAAAAGGTTTTTTTTTAAATAATTGCAACAATAAAAATGAGAAAGATTGGTTTTCTCTGACCACATGAAAATTGTCGGCTGACCACAGGTTGGGAATCACTGGTTTAGATGACAATTCATGAAATATGCGGACGTCTGAAGCAGAAAAAATAAATTTTTAATCACTTTGGAAGCCACGAAACTGCTCCATCAGCTCTCTTTAAAAAGTTTAAAAAACGGACATGCTAACACATAAAAACTTTTCCAATGAAGGGAAGAAAAAAAAAACGCATTTCCAAGCGCCGGTCATTAGACCGATTAATTAAGAGGGATTCATTCATTTAAAGGAGCTGCCTCGTTAGCAAACACACGTCCCACGATCCATCCATCACCTGTCTCGTGGCCTGCGCGCGAAAGAGTTGATCGCGTAACCAGGTGGCCCCGATTAGGCCCCAAAACAAAGGCAGGGCCCGGGGCCGGGTCGTTCAACTCGAACGGCGACCCACATTTCCAGAACTCTCCTCTCTCCCGAGAGAAGTTTCGCTTTCTCTCTCTATTGCGCTCGCTATAAAATGAGGGGAGAACGAGGAGTAGTCATCGCATCTCGCGCGGGTGTTCGCTAATGAGGCATAATTGTTTTAATGAACGAATCCTTTCTATCTTCGCACTTTTATCAGTTATCTGACTTTTTAAGTCTTTAGCACGGTGACTGCCAAAGCTGTTGACTTTTGAGTGGCAGAATTAAATTCTATTTTAATCACACCATAGAGTAACGATATCAGTAACAAACATGCATAAGACATCACTCTCAGGTTAACTCAATTTTCTGAGCCTTTTAATGTAGTTAGACTTTTCGAACTATTTTTCTCCCACGCAACTACATCTCATCTAACGTTTGGCTGCTTCTGGATCCTCTGAATTAGTTCATTCTTTTTTTATTCACTCAATTTCGAAAAAAATGTCCGACCCCTTTAGTAACAGACACATAATAATATCAATAAAATAATAATAATAGTAAAGTGCTTAAATTTAAAGCGACTTTTTAGTTAAGTTCCAAACTGGGTTTTGCATATTCAAGCACTGGTACACACGCTTTAAATTAAAGTAATGCATCTTATGGCACTGAAACAGATATTAATATTTTCGAAAAACTTTTAAATCACGCAATTTGCCGCATCTAAAATTAAATTGAATTTCATGTTAAATTCCGAACTTCGTTTTGCATATCCAAGGACTGGTACACTCTTTTTTTTTTAAGCAGCATTGAAGCAGTGAATCTTATGGTGCTGAAAAAAAAAAAAATCATACATAAAAAAATGATTCAATTTCGAAATTTGCTGTCCCTAAAATCTGCCGTCTTAGGTCGTCGCCTACCCCATGACCCGAGTCTGTATGTGACTTGGGATCTTTGCCTCACTTCTTTTTTTCTTTCTTTCTTTTTTCTTACAAGCAATTACAGTTTTAGTTTCAAAAATTAAACTAACAGCAGGCAGATTCATTCAAGCATACACGAATACATGTTGTTCTATCTCGGAGCAAGTGTTTTTTCTCTGTATGTTTTCTTACTTAAAATATAGCTCCGTTCTTTTCGATTGAAATAATGAATCGTTTTCCTTTAATTATAGCTGCATTGTCCTTATACAAGCGGTTGTTTTTTTTATGCAACGCTGTCATCCTACTCAACTAGATCCAACACTATCAGACTAGATAAGCATAAGAAATAGCATTTCTTATGTTTATCTAGGTCATTTCTCTGTTTACTTTCTGTTATGTGTTTGTTGTGCTCGGGTGATCGAATCTATACTATCCGATTTAGGCAGAAGAGTGTGGCTTCCGTTTTGACGAGCACCACTGGGATGGAAGTCCGACATAGCACTTATCTCAAACAATAAACGATAGAAGAAAACATCATCTAACGAAATATCGATGATTTTAATACAGATTCTTCTTCTTCCTCCAGGAGCCGAACGAGCTAACCCAAGATTCGTACCCACTGAGGCGTACATCTGTAATTGGAACTTGGAAGGCTCAGAGTCTACAACAGATTTCAAGGGCCTCAGCCACCATTAGCGTACACGGAGTGTTTACTTTCTTACAGTTAATGGGGAAATATAATTTAGTGTCACGAGATTGCATATTTTTCTTCATGGCCGAACTATATTAAAAATTTAGCAGGAAAAAGGCGTCTTGTGGGTAACAATGATGGCCTCATAATATATAATAGCGAATGATCGAGTAACGCTGACATCATCAACAACGAAACTTGCGCCACGGCATGATAATTTGATAATACACTTTTTGGAAATATTTTACATGAAGGGAAATGCTTTATTTCGACAAGACTGAAATAGATACGGTAACTTATTTACTGCTTTACTGGTAAAATTGTCATTTTAGGAGAATGAAGAAACGAAAAAGTGGTTCGCAATGAATGCTATCTACTGGAGTTTAGGGTTGATTCGCGGGAGTTAGGGTTAAAATTTCAGTTCTCAAAATATCACCAAACTGGCAATTGATTTGTTCAAGTGTAGAAGTAATTTTCATCCGTCATACCTTGACGGGAGATTTTTTTTAGTAATATTAGAACAGACTAACAATAGCTTTCACTGAGTTCAAGAACTAAGGGAATGTCTGAGATCCTCCAAAGCTGAAATAAAAATTAAAAAGAAAATTAATAGAGTTGTAAAAGAGCAAAGCTAAGAATTATGTGATCTGTCCCTCTGTATGATTAAGCTTTTTAGGCTTTTTTGGAGAATGACAGGGCCGCCGAGAGTTAGGCGGGGCCTTTGTCAGTTTGGTAGCCAGACAAACTAATAGAACATTTATACTACTCTGATTCGGAGCCGGTCCCTTGGTTTCCGACTAGGCTGATATGGCTTCACGTCGGTCCTGGTAGGAGTATTTTGTTACACAGCAAAAAACCCTCAAGAAAGGTAAACATTTATGATAAATTTTTTTAAAAACATTGTTTGCAACTATCATGAAACACACAAGTTTATTTCTATCGTTTTAATTTCTACAAAATGTTGGGTAGATCATCACATTGCAATTTTCCGTTTTGTGAAATAAATATCCCGCTGTTTTCTTATAAATAATTCATTCATGTCTGGATAAACTTTTTTTTTTGAATATTTAGTGTAAATGCATGTAAAGCTTTTGAAGATAGCTTGTCTATTACTGGGAATAAAGAGCATTGCGAAGAAAGCCAATAACATTAAAACTACTCGTCTAGACAAAATATTAGGGTTACCGGAAAGTAATTTCTTTTTTTTTTTTTAAGTTTTTATTTTTAATTGTTTTAATTCGTTTAGTGTATTTACCCTAGTTGTTAGCAGCCTTTTGCCATCTGGTATGCAAATTATCAATATCAAATTTGATTTTGGTTTAGAAAAGAAGAAAAGCATCTTATATAAAAGCAATTTTGCACCTCACAGCCAGACTAACGTAAGTCCAAAAATTACGATTTTCCGTTTTTAGTACACCTTGTATAGAATTTTATTCCGCATCGAGTCGTTTGAACGTAATCCTTGAAAATATCCTTTGTAATAATTTACCAGTGTTAAAATAGCGTGAGTTGTCCAATCCTTTGTACGCACCAAGCGACTGTTTTTCCACTCTCCTGTAAAGTAGCGATTAATGTGACTTAAGATTAAGATTAGCGATTAATGGGCAATAACACTTCAAACTAAATCCACAAGTTTTTGCGCCGTTTACCTCACCTCTATTTCAACAAATGGAATCGTTAAACCCGTCGAGCAGCGGAGTTCAACTTGCCAGAATTACAGTACGTTAGTCTGGCTCTGAGGTACAGAATTAGGAGGAGCGTTTATTTTCTGTGCACGTTTCGATTTTATATTTCAGTTTCAACTTTTTTCTTCGACATTTTCTGAGTTTATCGTGTAATAGTTTTTTTTTTTTTTTTAGAAACACTGCGGCGGTCAGCAGAGACCTGGAGCAGTACCCCGGAGTCGGAGTGCTCAGGAGCTATGTTCTTCCTTCAGCTGAAATTTTCCCCTGCTGTAGAGTTCCTTTAGTTTTTCAATAACCATTGATTTTTTCCTTTAGTCTTTTAAATGGACACGAAAATTTAGCTAGTACCTAGTGGCCAATAGATACTTTTAAGTTAGTAACAGTTAGATGCGATTTCGAATTTGCACAATCGTAAATACAGGGGGGCTCTCTAAAACGAATAAAGACAGTCCAAAACTGCTTTGTAGACTTCAGTTTCAAGAAATTACTGGGAAGACCGCAGTCTGGCTTTTTGTGCCCAAATATTTATACTTATACCCCCCGTCCTCTTGTTTGTGTGCTCATATTTCAATAATGACATGCGTAAAAAAACTTATTCCTGCTACGAAACGAATTCCAAATTTTCTATATCCCTTGAGCAAAATGAATAAACTAGTATGTTGTGGCCATCACGAAACTTTCTTTTATATATTTTTTTTTCTGATCCCTCCCCATGCTTGACGAGGAAGCAATATTCCCAACAAAAACAAAATTACACATGCAAAAACTTGACGACCATCCCAATGTCTGAATTATTGCAAAAGCAAAGCAAAGAGCGAAAATTGAAAGTTATTTTAAAAGCCTTGCTTGAATTAATTACAAATATTTTATTTGTTAACAAACATAAGATGGCAACAGTTAAAATTTTTAAATCATTGAGATAATATTTCCGATCATTTCCATACATTTCGGGGGAAAAAGTATAAAACTTAAAAATATATGTAGGAAGCGAAAAAAAAAACTTATTTAAAAAAAGAAGAACTTTAGTTGAAATTTACTTTGAAGAGCCTTCGGCTAACCATTATGGTACTCCCGTTAGAGGAAGCCACATCTCTCGTACATCCACGCAACCATCTTCTGCGCCAAAATAAAGCCATGTCCCCAACCGGGGAACTTTCAACATACCACACCAGACGATAAGGGGCAGGGCCCCAGGTGCCTCAAGCAACGAACTTATATTTCCGTGGCATTTCCATACAATTAAAATCAGGAGAAATACGCAGACGACAATCTATTACTTTTTATCTTTCTTATTCGCAACTCCAGAGCTCGAATACGCTACCTTGCGGATATTTACAAAACTGCCGAAAAAACTAAAACATTGCGTTCCACGTATTCATTTTGGGCAAAACAAACAGTTTGTTATGTGTATTTTTTTTTTATTTATGTAACTCATCATTTGGAATCGTCATCCGCAACAGCGTAACATCAAAAATATCTGATATAAACTGTGAGTACAAATTTTATTTATCTTGTTCTGAGTGAATTTGAATAAATATCAGTTTTTCAATTCGATGAAAAAAAGCGGACTTAACAACATTGACTGGACACTAGGGCCATGCTGAAAAATTACTCTTTTCCTTAACCTAATTCCACATAAATGATTTAAATAACCTTTGTTACTACAGCCTCCAACTGAAATGGACAGTGTGCAAACAAATTTTCTTGAAAATATTTATTGCAGAACAGATTGAAAAATCCAGAAAGAACGTTAAGAATTTGAACAATAAAAAATAAAAGTTTGGAATTTTTATCGCTAAAATGTCGCGCCAACTTTACTTTATTGCTCTGCAAAAGCTATCATTATCGGCGGAAGAGTTTCGCCAAAAATCTGTTTATAATGTTATGGTTTTAGTATTGTGTGAAAGAATAATGTATCTTGACAAGATTTCGCATATCAGTTAAATCATGTCCATGACAAATGAATTAAATGTATGAGGATTTCTTTTGATATCCAATCATATAGTCATAGAAATAAATTATCCAGTGCTAAATGTTACTCTTGACAGTATGTCACGTAAGTGCACTATGTCACAAAAATGTCAACAAATGCCGGAAATGTCACGAAACTGGACATAATGTGCTAATGTATAGAAAAAAACGGTACAAAATGAAAATGCTGTTCGAAGCGAACCAAAAATGTATGAATTCTGAATTCAACATCGTGAAAATGGCTGCTTCGGAACAACTTACTGGGTGTTCTGCAATAATTTTTTACTTTCGTAATACTTTTTTGTTTCTAATCTCTTTCTACATGGATCAGAATAACCAAAAGACTTCGAAAAATCTTTTCAAATGAATAAAGAACAAAAATTTCTGTCATTTCCTAAGTTTAGAAGCAATTTATACATTACAGCGTGCGTTTGTTTTAGTTTTTTCATCCGCCATTAGACAGTGACTGCAGCGCCCCCTATAGTTTGTTGGAATTGCGAATTGTTGCATTAATAAAGCTATTTTTATTCGCAAAAAAAAAAAAAAAAAAAAAAAAATCAACACCTCTTGGAGCGATTGGCGTCAAAATTGAACCGAAGCATGTTTACATATGGATTCACATATATTCCAAATTTCAACCAGAACGTAGAATTACTTCTTGAGATAGGGCACTCACAATGGAAAAAAAGAACGGGTGATTGCGCTACCCCCTTTTTAGCTGTTGACACCAAAATAAAATCAGCTCTTATACCCACTAAGGGCTATTTGCTGATAAATTTTTCTTTCATTCCGTTCATTATTTCTTGAGATACATCAGTCACAATTGACGACAAAAAACGTTCTAAAGCTCAACCCCCGTTTGAGTTATTGACACCAAAATTGAATCAGCACCTGTTCCTGTTAATGGCAACATATGGACCAAATTTTGTTTGATTCCGCCAGTTACTTCCTGAGGAATAGCAAGCACGTGTAGCTCAAAAAACGTCCCATTGCTCCACCCCCTTGGAGGAATTCGCTCCAAAAACCAATGAGCACAAGTACACATAACGGCACATATGTGTACCAAATTTCGTTCGATTTCATGCGGTAGTTTTTGCTGTAGAGCGGCCACAAAAAACTGGTCACACACAGACGTGACACACATACACACAGACAGACAGACATTTTCCAAAAATAGTCGAAATGGACTCAGTATACCTCAAAACGTTCGAATCCGTCAAAATTCGAAATTCGAAAATTTGCACGAATCCAATGCTCTCTTCTATATCTTTACTAATATTATAAAGAGAGAGGGCGGATTTTTGTGTGTTTATATGTTCGAAGTAATCTCCGGAACCACTGCACCTATTTGAAAAATTCTTTCACTATATAAAAGGTGCTTTCTTACTGAGTAACATAGGCTATAATTCGAAAAAAATCCGATAAATAGTTCTTTTTTTTATTCAAATTTAGGCCTAAATTTCACGTAAATTGCCTATTATTGGCTATTAAATGGGTGAAAAATCACTTGCACATATTAATATTATATATCGTTGAAAAGGGTAGAATTTTCTGCGTTCTAAACAATTTATTTCAATGCTCTAACTTAATTACGGTGGGAGTAATTTGCGTTTTTAGCTCGAACTTTTTTATGCTTAGCTGACATTTAGTCACTACTTTCTTCATTAAATCTATCAATAAAAAGTGAAGGAATTGTCCCACAGTTTTCTTTTTGACAGCATTGGAAAAAGCGAGATTTTTTACTCCAGATCTTTCTCGACCTATGGTCGAAAAAATTAGCTTCTATCTTCAAAGGAAAAAAAGTTACAAGCGTTTATAAATCAATTTCGAAATACGTCATTTTGATTCAGGTTTTAAACCATTTTATTTTCGCGTTTCCATGGTTACGCTTTTAAAATCCATCTTTCGCATTTTAATTTCTTAAAAATATTTTAATATCTGTCGTCATTGTTTGGAAGGGTAATATTTCATGGTGTTTTTTTTTCTTTTATTTAAGTTATTCTTTAAGTTATTAAGTTATTCTTTTAATTAATTGTTGAATATATGTCATTTGACACAATTTTTGTTAGCAAGTTAGATAGGGCTAAGCCGGGCACCGAGCTCTTATTATGTAAAGATTTGAAAGCTACTGTTAATGTGATTTTATACCTTTTTGTTTTTTTGGCGAAACATTTATTATTGCCAAAGAAAAAACATCCGCTTCACTCGCAAAAGGGTTGGGTTCCGGTAGAGTGGTCGCTTGGCACGTTAGGCGCTGAGCAGTTCAGTCTAGCATTATTGTTTTAAGGCAACCATTAATGTACTTCAGTGTTTTGGCGATTTGTTTTAAAAGGAAAGAACCTTTTGATTTGTTTCCATCCGAGTGAAATGTACGACATTTTCTTCTTTTTTTCTGGCGACGATTTTTGAATGTTCCACGGGATGTCTCTCCCCCCCCCCCTCCCCGATGTTTTTTTAGACGGATGGATTATGATAGCGTTGTTGCTGGGCAAGTTTGGCGATAAACAATAGAGCCGCGGAATTATTTTTACATTTGAAAGATATTATTTGATGTCTTTTTTTTTTTTTTTGTTTATTTGGCGAAAAATTTTAAATTGCAGTAAAAACCGCTTCACTCGCTAAATAGAATTTTAAAGCAACTGTAAATCTAATTTAATGATTTGACGAAAAGGTTTAAATTCCAAAGGAACTTAAATAGTTTTTTTTTTTTTTTTTGAAAAGGTGTGTACGCATTTTATACAAAGAAAAACGATCATTTCACATCAGAAGGGGAGGGGGGCGTCAGTTTTTTTTATTCAACGGACTTCCATTAAATTTTTAGCACGGGCATCGCTGTGCGGGTACTACTAGTATTAGATATAGAAGAAAGTAATAAAACGAAACGATATTAAAAACAAAACTAATAGATTTTACTAACAAGCAATGCTCATTTACGAAATGTTAAAATTTCAAAAAACAAGAGTCAGTTTTTTTCTTCTTTTAAATGGAAGTGTTTCATTGGAAAAAACTTTGTTGACTGAAAAAAAAACCCCTTCAATAATAATAAAAATAATAATAATAATAATAAAGCTTTCAAGGTGATTCTTTCAAACGTACCGCTTCAATTGATACCGAAGAAAAAATTCTTGAAATCTTGTTCTTTAAAACATAAAAACATTGTTTTTCCAGCTTTACTTGTCAATATAAAAAAAAAAAAAAAAACAAATGGCCTCATTCTCAAAAATATCCACATCTTGATTCAAGAGCAGATTTTAAAGCACTATGAATATATATCGAGTAATATTCCTTTATGTTGTCTACAAACTTAACCGAACGACAATAATGAAATGAATTTTACAGTGTCACAACTCCAAGGCTCTATTTTTAAAACTGTTATAAAAAGTTACGGTAGAATTAGAACTCATATGATAAAAAACAATGCCATACATTATTCACAAAATAAGCTTTCCTCGAAAACAATTTTTGATCTGCATGAAGATTTTATTCTTGGGTCAAGTTCACATACAAACTGATGTTTGATGAAGACTGGTTCGCCAAGAGGGTATTCATTCTTTTGCTTGGGAAGAGCATCTTCTAATGACCTTGGCGATAGTTTCGGTCGAATAATCCAGGAAAGCTGTTTTTTGATGAGTTATTTGTTTCTGTTGTTCGAATCAATTTCTACCGTGTAGACCATTTCGATCTTCAGGGCTGAGACATAGTAACCTATATTTTAGATAACGATTCTTATTATTTCCAGACTTCGAAAACGAAATTACAATACGCGAGATTATATTTAAATGGAAGAAAATGAATCTGTGTCACATTTTAAAGTAGGACGGAGCAGAAATAGCTGCATAATGTTAAATATTCTGTCTGAAATGCTGCTTTCCGATGAGGTCCATCTTCGACTAACTGGATAAATTAAAGCAACAATTTTCAAATCTTTCTCTCTCCTGGGCAGTTGGAACAAAATGCACGTTCGTTCGAATTGTTATGAAGGTGAATTGAATATACGCTATCTGAATTTCAACGGTGCATTGATTTTTTTAGGCAAAATCAATAATATTATTGTTATCGTAAGCTTTTTTTAATAAAGAATATTGTCTTTTATGTGGCCCACACCGTCAATTCTCGATAATTGTTTTATTTTCGCATTAATATCTGAAAATAGTTTAAAATGTATACTCCCCGGGCCTCCCTTTTATATTTTTTATACACACATTAATTGTTCCTTTTTAAATAAGCTGGCACAATGTGTTTTACCATAATAATACACCTAAAGAAACATCAAAACATATTTTATCAAAAAAAGAAAAAAAAAAACACTAAAAATACTAACATGAAAAAATAATAATTATGTCATCCTCACCTGGCGAAATTAAAAGACTCTAATTTAGCATTAAAATTGCTAAAAGATGTCCTTGACCGTGAATAACCAGCGTAATACAGACTAAAGTTAAAAGCAAACTAATGGGGTTGAGTTCAGTGGAAATCAAATAATATAGCATCAATTATCTTTACACTGCTACAAAGTGTGCTGGTGCCAGTCGCTTCGATATTTCTCCGGGTAAATATATTTTCTAAAATTTTATCGTTACCTTAATGTGCGTTTGTACAATGCAACGTTTATTGTGTGTAGACTTCACGGATTACGTTTTAGTTCTGGTCAAAAGAAAGCGTGTTATTATTTTTATAGATTACTAAGGGCCCGTCCCGAACATGTTCGGGTTGAAAACAATATCTGTCTTAAATAAATACTCTGCAGATTTTTTTGTTTTAAAATATCATGGTTTTCATGTTATCATGATGTACTCGTACATACGCTTTTTGTTTCTTTTTTATGAGTTTTTGAAAGAAATTGATTCACTTCATTTTCTAATCAAGAGAGACCAACCTTTACTTCCCCGTGAACAATATAATCTTCCCATATGTAATGTTGTACGTTTGACTTTCAGTTTTGATGATGTGATGGCATAAGAAATTTTCATTGGAAATTGCAATTACTTATATTAGAAATGGAAATGTGCAAGGAAAATGGGAATTCGAGAAATATTCCTGACTGACCTGCTGCTGATCCAGTAAGAACAGTACGGTATTAGTCCATAATTGATTTTACTTGGAGTACAGTTCCATTGCATACGTAATACAAATTAAAGTTTCGCGACGAAATTATTGGAATACCTCCTTTAATTTTAACAGATTGAATATGGGCCCTTAAAAGTATTCTTAAGATACAGAGATCGTACAGAGTCCCTAAAAAGAGACGACTTTAAACACGCTTAAAATATATCTGCACGCGTTCATCAAGGGGACCACAGGAACAGTTTGGTAAGAGCGAAGATGACACCTCAAATGCGAAGATGACACCTCTTTCAATGTTGTCTTAATCTTTTAGTTCGTTTAGAATCCACGGCTTCTATATACACACAGTGGCTCATCGAACATCCGTAATACATTATGTGGCAGACCTTTTGAAGACGCTATCCAAATGACCCATTTTTTTTTTTCTTATGAAACGTACGGAGTCTTTCTGAAGGGAGTCATTCAAAGTAGTTTAAACCTGGAGTGGTCTGTTTACGACCACTAAGAAAAATTGCTGCAATTAGAGTAGAGTCTCGAAAATCCGAGTCTTGAAAGTTCGAGGTTCCGCTTAATCCGAGGTGCTTCGTTTAGAATTTGGGTAAATTTTCTTAGTTCCAAAAAATTGATTTTCATTAAAACCGGAAAACAGAAATAGTTTGCTACTGTAAAGCTTATTTACCACGCATAGTAAATAATAAAAATACATTGAGGGGTTATTTTTAACAACACTCCCTAGGTGGCATGAAATATTCATAGATTGCAAGATATGAATTAAGAGATGCCTCGGACATAAGATCTTGATAGGTAAAATTAACTAATTTGCCGCAAAGAACATTTTAACATTCCTTTTGCAATATCAGATTGTAATCAAAAACGGGGGAGCACAACTTGACTCCACGGGAGTTTCATACACGGAATTTAAACCTTACTTCAGCTAACCGTTTTTGTGTTACATACAAACGCACGCACATTGATACAATCGTCATGACATAACTCGTCGAAATGGATCTGGGCACAGCCAAAATGAACGTTTAGGTTGCCTTGCACACATAAATATGTACGGATATCGAGAGAAACTTAAGTTAAAATTCGTTTAAACGCAATTAAAAAGAAATTAATGTTGAAAATTGAGTGATAAATTTTTCGTGAAGACAATAGTTCTTTTCCTTTTTACAAGTTAATAAATGGTGCTCCTAATGACATTCGAATAGTGTAAATTTTTACTCTGAAAGAATTTTCCGGATAATCCGAGCTTTCAGTAATCCGAGGCGAGGTGAGCCCCAATTACCTCGGACTTTCAAGATTCGACTGTAAGTTTTAAAAAAAACTACAAACACATCCTCAGTCTGCCTGTTGATTTTGGTTAAATTTATTAAACTTTTTTCAGTTCCATCGGGTATTCCGATAAACATTAATTTGCATTCTGCTATCATAGGTATCATAAGCGAGTTGCTGATCGGGTTACTAATTTAATTGCTTGGTTGGAAACATACTCATTCAGTAGGTTGAAATCATGTATTAATCTTGTCCGGAACATATCAACATACAAAATAAACCCTCTCCCTTAATAATATTAGTATATATATAAAAAAACTTCAAAGAGTAGTCCAAAATGCATGCAAAATTACAGCTTTTAGAATCACGGATTAATATCGCGTATCTGCACTACTTGAATTCAAAAATTAATTTACTCGAAGCGAATCCCAGTTATAATTCATTTGAATAAACTTTCATGCATTAAATTCTGCGAGTCTAAATGTTTAGCGATGTCCTAGGTTAATAGAATGCTACATGCTTTATCCTCTGCAGCCTCAAATACATGTATAGTTTATGGTGATTCTTATGCCATCATCGTTATTTTTTTCACTTGTTTCTATTCCTTAGCATTCAGTTCATAGGGAACTTTCAACTGTTTTATCAATGCAAGCACTTGTGTTTACGTATAGAACAATAGATCAGTACGAAACAAAAACTGATAGCGAAGACAAGCTATTAGTTTTAAAAAATAGTATAAGTACATATATGCATAATGTATAGCTTATGTCACTCTGTAAAAATGCACCTTTCATATAGTGAAAGAATTTTTCAAATAGTTGCAATTGTTTCCGGAGATTTTCTCAAACACACAAAAATATTATATTCACCCATAAGGCAATAACTTGTGAACTCGTTTTTGACAAATCAAATATTTGCAATACGGATTGCAGTCAGGTGATTTACTGCCATATTGTTCTCTCACGATGGTCATTTTACTTTCCTCTATACCTAATACAAAGTCCGGCTATTTATTTCCAGGACTGACGTAACTGCAGGAGAACGAAAGGCCGGAAGATGGCGCTAATGATTGCATATTGAAGAGCGTTTTCTTGCGCATGAGCAGTGCAATGGCGTCAGTCTGAAGTAAGTGGTTCTCGTAGAAAGGCGCATTTAAAAGTTACTTTTAAATCGTTTTTGTTGACATGGGAAAACGCAAAAAGGAATGAAAATTACTAAACGAAGAATTACAAGCTAGCATATACTGATACCCTGGCTGCAAAATGCCTTTTTTTCTTCTTTTTTTCCCCCTTTTTTTTTTCCAATGTCCTAAAAAGTTTAGAACCTGTGAAGTATTATGGTGCAAACCGCAAATTCATACAATTTGTTGGTTTTCTATGAATTTTTTAAATGTGTCAAGGACTTTTCGGACAGCCTGTATTTTCTTGACAATTTGTATATATTTACGTTGTTTCTTCCTTTACATCATTGATACGTCTTTGTCGCACAAATTTTTAACTGAATTCCACCCATAAAACTACTTACTACTGTTGTATTTCAAGAAACTTTGAGCTTTCTCCAGATCTCGTGGTTTAATCATTTGTGATTTATCATAGGTTACACTACGGTGTGTATTCCATTTGTTTCAAATGATATGTTCAATAAATGCTGTTCGTATCAATAATTATTTTCTGTTATTTCAATTAACTGTTTCTGCACCCACTTGCCCATGCCGTTTCTGTTCATAGACTCTGCGCAACTTTCAATTCTTTTGATGTGTTCTACGTCGCTTTAAATTTTGTTCACACCTTTACTTACGAAACATTCTGTATGTGTTTAGAATGAAACAAGCTATAATTAGTCAAGTGGTAATGAATTTCTAAAATATACTGAAAGAAAAAAGCAGTTGACTCACAGAGTAATAAACTTTTTTTGCAATTTAATTGAGCCGAGAGACAACATCTTACAAACGACTGTCTTTAGCTATCAGGTCAAGTGTCATTTACATCCAAATTTAGTACTTCATAAAGGAAACGGACGAATAAGTAGCATTCTTGTAAATCAAATGAAAATAAAGATTTTTAATCTTTTTACACAACAACGAACTGTCATTAACATCTGAAATAGGAAGAATATTTTTATAAAACTTTAAAATGGCACATGAACATGCTTTTTACTTCAGAAAATGCTAAAAACATCAAACTGAATGAAGCAGCTGAATTTTAATTGAGAAGATAGAATCTATAATACTATCTTTTGCAAAAAGTAAATTTTCCTTATTCCAGAAACGGAAAAAGTTTTCCCTCTTCCCCTGGGTTCTAATTTAATCTTGTTAAAAAATCGCCTCAGTGATGTTCTTCACATGCTATGTTCTATTCTAGTTGCCCAATATTCTGTCTAACCTCGGATTGTATGGAAAGGCAAACATCCGGTTTACACGCGGAAATGGAAGCATCTATTACTTTTCAGGGATGTCAGATTTTGCAAATGTATGTTAGCCTCTAAATTAAGCAGAGTCTCATTCAAATAAGCGGACTACGAGCATAAAATTTTTATTTTTCCCCTCATTTAGATGAAGTCGCCTTAACTGGATGTTTGCCAATTACATACAACCCGTGGTCAAACAGTGCAATAGTTATGTGTACGGAATTTAATGCATTGCTTAAGCATAGTTTTCGAAGTTTTGAGTTGGCAATAGTGAAATTCTGTTAAAATATGGCTGGAATCGAAAGTGTTCAAAATTTTATCTCGAGAATACCACCGGCAACAACCGTGACTCATCTCAAAAATTCGAAAAAAATAAAAGTTATCGATTTGATACCTAAATTTAAAGATTTTTCTTGTTACAATACTGGTACGAAGTTAGATTGCATGGCTGGTACTTGGTGTCATTTAAATGATACAATCAGTCAAAATTCTGTTTTGGAGAGGGTCCAGTTTTCTTACCAGAAAAAGATTATCACAAAAATGGTTTTTCATTATATCGCTAATTAAATAGACTTCCTTATAGATTATGCTAATTTTTGATAACTGGTAATTGTTACTAATAATTAGGTATTATAAAGTACCAATACACTCCTCCGATTCTGGGTATCTTTAGAAGGAAAAAAATAACCTCAAAATTTATGCATGAGTCAACATTTTTCTTACGACACAGAAGAACTGAAGTGTTTTTACCTACAGTAACATTACTAATTCACTTACATTTACGCAGAAGAAGTTTTTAAACATAAAAAATTTTAATGTCTTTTGTTTTCCAAAAAATATTTAGTTATTTATAAATCAGAGACTGTTTTCACTGTGTATATTGACATCAGACAGAACTAGACCATTTAGACGCTCTTGACCAGAACTGCTCTTTAAATTGGTTCTCATTCGTTAAATGCTAAAGTTGTCTTTTAGCCTGCTACATACATACTGGGTGAGTGCCTAGCATCAAGAGCAGAATGTGAATAACTGACATTGACATCAAAAATCGTAATTTTAGGCAATATTTGGTAATATTGTAGGAAAGGGGTTTAGAGTGATCTCCTAATTTTTTTTCAAAATTGAAAGTCAATTTTAGACTATCTTTGGTAATGTTAGGGGGTGGATTTCTTCTAAGGCAATTTTTTTCGAAATTAGTCTTTAAAACCCAATTTTAGGTCATCTTTGCAAACTTTAGGTGAAAGTGGGTGTTTTGGGATTTATCTCGAAAAAATTTCGAGATTATGAAAAAAGTGATAGATGTTCGCGTAAGACAATTTTTTCTTGTCTACTATGAAAAGCGCAATTTCAGGCTATCTTTGATAGCAACGTATGGGAAAGCGTGAGGTTCGAGGACCCTACTCCAGAATTTTTTTGAAATTATAGTCATAAAAACGCATTTTATACTGACTTTGTAGGGACATTAAAGAAGGAGAGGAGGTTAAATTGTTCGAAATTAAAAGCCTAAAATGCACTCTAAGGCTATGTTTCGCCTTTCGTGACGTTAGAAGAAGGGAGAGGGTACCGTGGATCTTCCCTGAAATGTTTGAACATTGAGGCTAAAAATGCGACTTCCAATTTTTTTTATACCTTATAGCAGTTGAGAATAAATCAATATTTAAAACTAATACTACTTCTAGTATTACGTAAAATCTTGTCCGCCAATTTACCTTTTTTTTCTTTTGAAATGTACTACTGTATTGTCGTCAGTGATCGATGTCAGTGCACAGATCAGAGAAAATTTCGTTGCTGCACGCCACTAATAATTTTTGAAATGAATAACAAAAAATTCTTGAGAGTTTGTCACATCCTAAGATTTAGTTTGGTAAGAACTCATAAAACAGATCCAGAATTTAATAATGTGTTTTTATCTTTCTTCATCAATTAAAAATAAATAGCATCACGTATTCTAAAACACACAGACAGTGACAGAACGTGGTCATTTTGTGTGCGGTTGTCTTATATATGTAGCAATACCGTCGTAGCTATATCAATCTCAAAGGTAGAGCTTTAAACTCCCAAACTTAGCCACTAAATTTCCATCACATGTTTAACATATTACGTGGGTAATTCGTGCGAAAGTGTTTCATTTCCAACATAGCTTTGTCTGCATACAAATGAATTTGAAATGGAACGTAAACTCGTAGCTTCTAGTACACTCACGTAAAGATTTCATAAAACTAAACTGACTGATAATAAATAAATTAACTGGTTAGTGTAAGTTATCGTGCAGTTGGAGACTGCTAATTTATTTCATTTGATTGCTTAAGGTTTATGTGCTCCCTTAATTTTGAACTCCGTCTTCTTCCAGGGTTGACAAAAGGCTATACTATTAGTCTAGCCCAGCGTTTATCAACCTTTTTGGACCCGCGGACTGGAAAAAAAATATGTGAAAAAGTTTATCGGACTGGTAACGTTTTTTGTTAAAAAAATAAAATTAAAAAAAATTTTTTTTTTTTTTTTGGCTTTAAAGATCTAGTTTCACAAGTTATTTGCAAATTTTTATTGTGATTGACTTTAAAGTAATTTTAATGTGAAGATAAGGTATTATTGTGATTGCTATACTCACGTAAATGAGCCTTTCAAAGGAATCACAGAAAATTAGGAAAACGAATCCTATTATTAACGTAAAAGCTACTATGCGATATTTTTCACTTTTTAGCCTACTTTCCCAGTAAAAGTCAGAAAAGGAAGAAAAAAAGCATGAAAGAAGGCTTAATGCATCTTAAAAATATCGCAAAAAACAAAAAAAAAGTCAAAAATAAATAAAATAATTGAATAAATATTGAAAAAATTAAAAATTGGATAGTAGGGTATTGAAATGGGGAAAAATGTCTGTCGGTCTTTCTGTCGGTCTGTCTGTCTGACTTTTGAATGAATAGTCCGATTCGAACAAACTTTTTTTTGTTCGAAAGATCTCGGCGAGGACATCTCATTCCCATATTTCACTTTTTGATTTTGAACTATTTTTTGTTCAATTTTGAACAGTTCAAAAAAACTTAACATTAGCGCCTACGGGAAAATTCAAGGCAATTCCGAACTGTGAGGCGAATTTGCTTCAAACAAACTTTGTAGGAAAAAGCGTTTGATGAAAAAACTTGTATATAAAATATCTTTTTGATTTGAACAATTTTCCGTTCAATTTTGAACAGTTCAAATCCCTTAACATTAGCGCCTATGGGGAGACTGAAAGTCAATGTAGATTCCGTACTTGTAGGCGGATTTACTTCAAACAAATTTTGTTGGAAATAGCTCTTGACGCCCTACTCCAGACTTCGACTCCGGGAATTTAGGGGCACTTGACCCCGACTTCCGACTCCTGTGCCCGACAATTAATCGGACTCCGACTCCCCGACTTCGACTCTGACTTCGTAGCTTTGGGGAAAAATTTATACACGGAGGACAAATGACAGACTCCAATTCTTAGATATTCGACTCCGACTCCTTTACCCCAAAATGAGATTGACTCCGACTCCGCAGCTATGGTTTTGACTGTGAAATAATTATTTTTGATCTGACTTGTTTTTATTTTTACGCTAAAGTTTTGATTTAGGTATTCAGTTTTCGGCGAATAAACTCGAAGTCATTTATATTTTCTACATAAAGATATGCGGAGACGATTTTTTTTTTTTTTTTTTTTTTTTTGACAATGAAAATTATTTCTTTAAGTTGACATTTTATTGTTTTAATTTATTTTGGTAAGTGTATTAATTCATTTAAAAAATTGTTTTTGGCAACAGGGGAAAAAGAAACGGTTTTTTTTTTTTTTTTGATATGATGAATTTATTTTAATGAGCTTATTAATTTTAATTATTATTTTTTCGTTTTGAAAGCTGTTAAAGTTTTTTTTAATGGCAAAAAGTGTATCAGCTGCTTTTTTTTTTACGCATCTAATTTTTTTAGATGAGTGAGGAATATTTTATTCCTAGAAATCAGCTTAAAGTATTTTAAAAATATGTTTGAAAAAATTTGCGATTTTAGCTATTTTTGAGAATATTGATCAGGTACTAGAAAGTAGTATGGGTATAACGGGAAAGTAGGCTCGTCTAGTTCTAGACAGAACTTCTTGTTATTTATTTATTTTATTAATTCATTTTTGAGGAGTTTACTTTCAAAACGGATTATATCCACTTTTGAAAAATAAGCGTTTTTTTTTTTTTTTTTTTCAAAATGTCTAGTATAAGCCATATCTCTGCCCATGAATTTCTTTCTTCCCGAAGTGGTTTACTTCTATTAAGTGGAACTTATCCACTCATTCACTTTCATATCAAAAGGGCACATATTCAAATTTGAATTTATCACTTCTAATTCTAAAGTAGTTTACAAAGAAAATAACGGAGCGAGGCACTGACTGAGCGTTTCCCATCAAGCATGATGCCCGTCCGTATTAAGAGATCGCAGCACCTTGCGCCTTATGCAAGCCTGTTATCAGTTATGCAAACACGACCTCAAATTGTGATTACTAAATTAATATTAAATGAGTGATATTACTATTATATTGTGATTAATTAATGATTAAATTATGATTTGTTAAAAAACTAATTAATTTTGATAAAAATTGTCATCTATTAATACCTACAACGTTGTTATTTGAATCGGCTTGTGTGGTTTCATTGTTCATACTTAATTGGATCGAAAGTTTTTTTTTTTTTTTTTGAAATGTTCAATGAAAAGAATAAAGTAGGGAGGAAATAGGTAGAGTTAAAAAAAATATATTAAAAAATGTTGAATATTTTGTTTCAATTTTAAAGTTTATTAATTCATTTTTTTGCAAAAGGGGTGATATCCAGTTTTACACCAAAAAGAAATATATCCAAAATAAAATTGGCAATTTAGGCCTGGGGATAAAATTGGAAAAATTCCTAGACTTGTGCCGATAATCACTTGTTATTCTACCAAAACATTGTGAAAAATTCGAAATTCTTACAGTGTTTGTTCGTAAAACGTTTTTCTCGTTTTGCCAAAAAAATATAAAACTGGATATGATCCGTTTTGAAAGTAAACTAGAAATGCGTGTTTTTTTTTTTTTTTTTTTTTGCAAAAGGGATGATATCCACTGTTTTACACCAAAAGGGAGTGTATCCAAAATAAAATTGGCAATTTAGGTCTGATACAATTGAGGAAAAATTCCTAGATTTATGCCAATAGTAACTTGTTATTTTACCAAAACATTGTGAAAAATTCGAAATTCATACAGTTGCTGTTTGTGCGTAAAATGTTTTTTTTTTTTTTTTTTTTTCGTTTTGCCAAAAAAATGTAAAACTGGATATAATCCGTTTTGAAAGTAAACTCCTCATTTATTCTTTTGATCGTTATAATTTTTTTATGCAGATAGGTAAGGTTCGCCGCACCAGTGGTTGAGAATTGCTGGTCTAATTGGATATTATAGTCTAAGATCCCACTAGGCTTGACCTACCCTCATCGAGTTTTCAGAAATTGTTACCATAGATGAAGAGTCGTAAAAGTTGTAAATAAAACACGAAAGTAAGAATTTCTTCCTCTTTCACGTGAACTAATCAGGGTTGCCAGGGGTTTAAAGGTGAATAAAAATAAGTAATTTACTCTCATCGATTTTCCGAAAATCGTTTTCATAAATGAAGAATAAAAGATGCAAATAAAACGCTAAAGTAAGGTGCTTAACCAAGGTTGTCAGGGGTTAAAAGTAATGTCCAAAATATGAGCAATTTATCCTCATCGAGTTTCCACAAGAGTTACATAAAAAAATGTAGGTAAAAATATTACAAAACCATTGGTGTAGGGCTGCTCAAGCAAAAGTGGTCCAATCATAGGGTTGACGTTGTTCAAAGTTTCAATAATAAAACTTCGAACAACGGCAACCCTATCATTGGATAAATTCGGCTTATTAGAAGAAAAGTTGATTCAACTAAGTTGCCTCGTGTAAAGACAACAAAAAATGCCAGTCAACTAGCTAACAGGCAACTTTTTCGAAAGATGATTCAACTAAGTTGTCTTGTGCGTAGTAGGTTTAAAATTTGTAAAAAAGCGAACAATGAAAAGGAATCTTCTGAGAAAGTTTCCTCAGACGTTTCATTGGACACATCCTAGATAATCAAGTTTTTCGATCAAACTTCCATCACTCATGCTGTTTAATGAGGACGACATGTCTTAGAGAATTTTTCATTTTACATTCTTTTGCCAGCATACTGATGAACTCGGCTAAGATGAAGAGTTTGTGGCAGACATATTTATATCTCATGAAAATGAGTTTTCACGCCATTTATTTTAAGAGCTGCTTTGCGAGTTTTATGGAGGAATTAAATGAGATAATAACTTTTTACGAAAAGCTTCTTTTTTGTCATTTTTATTTTTGCAATGAACTGTTTTTTTACGCCCCATGAACAGCAGTTGCCAGACTTTTGTGCTATTCCTAAATCTTGAAATATCTACCCACATATAACTGGCGTGCTGACCAAAACTTTACTAAAATTCATTAAGTGAAAAAAGAAACTGAAAACACTATTTATATGTTTTTTAAAAACATCGAAAACATCGACTACAGTAAATTGTTTATATGACCAAGTTTTGAGAGATGTGAAGCTACAAATTCTTAAAAACCGTGAGAAATGAATCTATTTTTGAGCATGAATGTTTATTATGAGAACATAAACAGCCACAAGTGGTGATCATTTACGAGAGTGAAAAATTCTGCTTTTTTTTTCAATGAATAAAAAAAGGGGTGGGGGGCTTAATTCAAATAAGAGATGTTTAATGAATAAATTTGTAATGAATAAGATAAGCCTAGCAATAGTTGTGGTCTTAAATGTTTTGATAGTTGAATGGTGTGCATTTTTAGCATTAAATCCAGAATTGGCCTACAATCAGTGGCAGATACAAGGGGAGCGTCATAGGGGTCATGACCCCCAACCCCCTAGACTGTCGAGAATAGTATCTATCGACACTGGTTAAACACTTTATGAATAATGAAATGTAAACGATTTCAGTAGTCTTTGAATTGGTTAACTATTTTTGAAAGTAGGTGTTTTTTTTTTTTTTTTTGACACCTAAGCCGGGAGGGGGGGGGGAATAGGTTTTCCCAAACAAAAGAAAAACTAAAATATTTTATGCATCTAAATTATTTCCGTTTTCAACAAATTCATTTCTTTTAACTGAATTAGAATTGATTGAGAAGAATCATCGATGATGAAAACAATTATTTCCTCCAAAGGAAATGAAAAGTATTAAACTTTTGAAATCGCTCAGTCGCGAAGTTCATTCAACCATTGCGACGTAAGAAGGAAAATTTTCCCAAGTATTGTCTCACGTAACGAATTTGAATATTTCAATATTTGATGTTCAATGTAATATAGAATTACATTCACGTCTTTTTCCCCTTGCAAATGTCTACTTTTCTTTCATACAAATTAAAAAAAAAAACTTTAAATTAATATTTCAGTGGATGAATTTTGAACTTGTCGTTCATATTCATACCTATCCTTCAATTCATTACCCAGCGTATATCGCGTAAAAAGTGACGCTTTATGTTTTTAATATTTTTCTTTTAAGTTCAAAAGATTACACACACCAACGAAGGGGTCAGTTAAAAAATACTCTTTTCTGCATTTTTGATGAGAATTGATTTTTGTAGAGTAGATATGAGAAATTTTGATTGTTTGTTGCCTTCTAACTGAAAAATTTCTTAACGTGATAGGCCTTCACACACGAAGCGGTTAGTTAAATTAACTTTTCGAAAATGTTGCCTATCAACTAGCTGACTAGCGTTTTTCATTGTGTTCACACGAGGCAAATAAGTTGAATCAACTTTTCTTCTAATAAACCGAATTTGTTCGAGTAGCTGCTTCATAATGCTGTTGAAACTGAACCGAGTTGACTCGACTAGTTTACTCGTGTGTGGATCGAACACTCGGTATTTGTCCTGATGAGTTGAATCAAGTAAAAGTTGATTCAACTCATTGGGACGAGAATGGTAGCAGCACATGTGCTTGATAGGCTGATTGTCGTGTGAAGGATGCCATCGTTGTTCTAATTGTTACACATCCTCATAATCGCCCATTTGAAAGTTGATTCAACTAAGTTGCCTCACGACGTAAAAGAGGCCTTATATGTATTGAAGAAAATATCATCTTCAAGTCAATCGTCAGACGATATTTTAAAAAGAACACATATAATTTTACAATTTTTATATATTTCTACAATCTGTACCTCAGAGCCAGAGGGACGCAAGTCCAAAAATGGCGATATTCTGTTTATTAGTGCATCGTATGTAGAAGCGACGTGAACGTAATTCTTTTTAAAAATTAATTCCAATACTCCCCATTCCTATTTTTTACCAGGGTTAAAAGAGCGTGTGTCCCATCCTTAACATGCACCAGAAAAAAGTTTTTCATCTCTACTGTAAAATTATCATAATGTGACTTCCGTTAATCTGACTTTGAGGTACAGATTTATCGTCTGCCAAACTTTGCTTATGTTATTATTTTTGAGCAATCACGATTGCTTATTTTTCTCACTTGACTGTTTTGATGTGCTATCATTTTATTTTCCCGCCAGCACCCTCTGCAGCATCGCCGTCGACCCGCTCCTCACGATGCTGCTCCTCTAGCGAAAACAGTCTCCAAGTTGCGTCAATATCCTACACTTACACGCATGCATACACGCACGTACACACACACAAATACATACACCTACACACACATACACAAAAACACACACAAACACATACACATACTCATACATACACACGCATACATACAGACACTTACACATACATAAAGACACCTACATATACACCTACACACAACTAGCCACACACTCATCACACTCATGCCTACGCACAACTACCCCCACACTCATCACACTCATGTCTGCAGGCAGACACAAACACATATGCCTACACACACATACACATTCCCCACCACATACAAACACTCATACACACAACTATCCACACACTCATACCTGCACACAGACACAAACACACATGCCTACACACACACACACACACATACACATACCCCCTACACACAAACACACATACCCCCACACACACACATAAACACACATGCCTACATACACACACACACACACCACTGATTGCGAAAAACATAATTTGAATTCAAGAGGTCAAAATTCAAATTATTTTTTTTTTTCTTTTTCAACTTATCGTCAAACATTCATTGCATGAAACATTGAATAATCGCTGATCCCCTAGTTGCCCAAACATGAAACAGCACGAATAAAAAACATAACAATGTGTACAATATGATTTTTTTTTCTTCAGATATTTAAAATAATAGCTTTTGGAAATATTAAAGGTCATTTTGAATGACCTTAAATTTAAAATTGCTCTTTTGTATCATCTTAAGACGAAAGTTGATTCAACTACATGTTGCCTCGTGTGAAGAAGGCTTTACGGTAAATTGGGGTAAAGGGAAACAGAATTTCAAGGTTTTAACTTTAGGTCCTTCTCTTTCTGTTGTAAGATTCGAGACGTAAAATTTTGTACATTGCGTCCAAGACTCTAAGTTCACCTTGAGAGAAAGTGTATTGAAAATTTTGACTTGATGACTGTTGACGAATGCATCATGCTTCCTTTCATCCCAGAGAAGTTTCTCTTTGCTCCGGAGACTATGAGGTAAATGAAAATCCCCGATTTCCCCATGAGGTTGACGTAGGTAGATAATTGCACTATAAACAATCAGTTTACATGCTTAAGAAGTTCTACACGAACAATGCTCAATTTGAGTCCCAAGAATCTTCCAAATGTCATCTGAAATCCTTTAAAAAGAAAAATTATATAAAACTTAAATTATGCACTGAATTTATGTAAAATACAAACAAAAGTGTAATTTATATAAAAAGTCAATCTTCTAAAAAAGTAGGAAAAATAAAAAACATTGCAGTATCCATTTACTCCAGAGAACAGGATCTATAGAGTAAATGGAAACACCTGAAGTACACATCAAACATAAATAGATAGGTAAAAGTTTATATAAATGCCTTTATTAATCTTTCACCATGATATTCAACATTAGTTAAAACCAATTTTATTAATCTTATTTCTTCCACGGAAAAAAAATCAAGTTGGAGAAAAATCTGTAATATTCCCTATTTTCGACTCCTTCCGGTCCGAGAATCTTTCTCTACTATCCTTAAAAATACTGTTAATTGAAGCCTCAAGTGTTTACAATTTATCAATCGAATTTAACCTTAAAAAGCTATAGCTTGTTTTGAATTTTTTTACTTATCTTTGCTAGCTAAAAACACTATATGTTAAAACGTTTGGCAATTTTTTAAAGAATAGGCATCTAATTGATAAAGTAGAGAATAGTTAAAAGAAATTTGAAATTTAAGCGGGATAGTTACTCTACAATACATAAATATTCATTCATAAAAATATAGATACATAAAAATATAAATTTTTCGAATGTGAAAAGTCGATACAAATACAAGGTGCATTTTGCTTTCTTATTCGATTAAAGTGGCTCATAATATTGGCGGAAAAAATGGCTTTTCTTCAAATATACAATCATTTAAAGTATAACTTGCATTTATAGCATCGTATAAAAAAGCTGAACTAAAGTTACATCCATATGCACAATGGGCTGGTTTCCTTCAGTCAAAAGTACTACTTTTAGTCATTGAAATGGATAGAATAAGCAAAAAAATTACATGCACCCAGAAAATACTTTCATTTACCTAACATGTTTTTTAAATTAATTTTTTAAAATGTCCGATTTTTCAAACAAGGTGTGGTCTTTATGATGTCACAAATGATGCAATTTGGCGCATCTTTCTACTACGTTTCCACGTTATGATAATCAAGCAGCGAATTAAAATAGTGCTCTACTCTTGCTATCAAACATATCGTTGCCAATGCACGTGAGTAAAAATGCGAATTAAATATTTTGTTGTGTGAAATGCAACATTGAATAGCATTTCATCATTTGTGATGTCACACGACAGAAGTGTAAACAATGAAAGCGCACCGATTTAAGTAATTTTTTAAAAATATTAAACTTAAAAAAAAATTAATTTGAATTTTGACATCTTGAATTCAAATTATGTTTTTCGCAATCACGAGTGTGTGTATGTAGGCGTGTGTGTTTGTGTGTGGGGGGTATGTGTTTGTGTGTAGGGGTTATGTGTATGTGTGTGTAGGCATGTGTGTTTGTGTCTGCGTGCTAGCATAAGTGTGTGGGTAGTTGTATGTATGAAAGTGTGTGTGTGGGGGGGGGGGGGTATGTGCATGTGCGTGAAGGTTTTTGTGTCTGTGTGCAGGCATGAATGTGTGAGTAGTTGTGTGTATGTTTTTGTGTGTGTATGTGTGGGTGTCTGTATGTATGCTTGTATGTATGTGTGTGTAGGTGTATGTGTGTGTTTGTGTGTGTGCATGTAGTTGTGTATGTATGTGCGTTTGTAGGACATGGATGCAACCTGGAGACGGCTTTCGCTATAGGAGCAGCATCGTGACGGTGATGGTGCGGAGGGTGGCGCTGGGAAAAATCAAAAGACGCCAAAAACAGTCAAATGAGAACAATAAGCAATCGTGATTGCTCAATAAATTATTTAAAAAATGGTCAGAGCCTATGTTTTTCAGCATGCTCTTTCGGAAAAAAATACTTTCAAAATTTTGGAAGCGACCCCATTGTATGAGTAATTTTAGCAAAAACTTTTAAAGCAAAACAACGAAAAAAAAAATTTTTTTCCCCCATTTGTTCTGCAAAAGAAGGAGAGTTAAAAATCGCACGAAAGGAAACAATTAATCAAACAAGATTTGATGGCTTATTTTTGAAAGAGGGCCTTGACATAGATATGCTTTTAAAACTAAATCAAGAGGCTTACAAACATTGTTTTACTTTCAACATTTTGTAATGTATGGCTAATTTCCAGCATTTTACAGTACTCATTTCATAAATCTGTCTTCAACTTCAATTGCGTTAAAAGTTGCTTTGTGAGAGCGAATTACAGTTCTCTATGCGGAACGCTGAATGAAGAATGTGCTCAAAAGGAAGAGAACACCATTCCAGGCGTTGACAATTCCTCCCAAACTTCTCTTAAAAGCTTCCGGGGCTCGGTCAGCATAAAAATAACGTTTACACAATTGGGACCGACACAAAAGCCCAAGCAGTATAACAGAAACTAAACTCTTCATCATCTGCCATGACGCGCACGAGCAGAAATTTGTAGAATGAAAATGGCAGTTTGTGGGCCATTTTCCTTTCTGTTTTTCGCGGAATATGAATGCATAATCACGTAGGGCGTTTTCCATGAGAGATGTTTTGTGCCTTGCTGATCTTCGAATCTTCCCATGGTTGGGCGATCTTGAATAGAACATTCGAGGTTATGTTCTCTGAGAGTTCGTTCCCGATTTCGTCTTCGGAATTAGCCTACTTTCGAAAAGCAACAGCGTAGAACAATTTAGAGATGGAAGGTCTTTCCTTCTTACGGTATTTTTAATACGGTTGGTGATTCTATGTTCGAGACCCTGCGGGTAGAAGATGAGTTGGAAGGAAGTTTCCCTTTTTATGATTGCATAAGGTGCTTTAATCGAATTAAGGAATCGTAAGATCAATGTTACGTGATTTATTTTTGAAAACGAAATGAGGCGTGGCGAAGCGAAGGGATTGAAGTGGAATTTTTCGAATTTAGTTCTAACTCGTGCGAAGCTCAAACTCTAGGTAGGCTTTTATTAAAAAGTTTGAGTCATGCTGCTGAGTCAAACCAGAAATATCCACAGAAAAAAATACATCAAGAATTAAAAGATATCTTTAAAATACCATCAATTTGACAATTTTTAACCAGTCTTTAATAATTGTGAATTTTCAATATTAAAAATGAAGTGTTTGAGCATGATTATAACGAACATTCAGTATTCAGCCAAATGTTTCATCAAACATTCGGTATTCGGCTAAATGACAATTTTATACGTACTTCAAATGAAATTTTTCAGGGCAGTTCGGTGAAGAAGACACTAGTTAAAGTTCTGCCAGACGTTCACATCCGTATCCAAAAAACCTTAGGTGAGGAAGGGGTGGGTTATTCTATAGAAATGTCAACCTCGGCCTCAGAAATTCTTTTTCATAAAGCCCTAATTGTGATGCGTAATTTCAATCAGCATAATTTCTAGTATATAAATCCAGTAACAGCTTGAAAAAATTGCATTTGGTGTTTTCCCTCTGGCTCTAAACGTGCAAGGTTGTAGAAAAGGCTTAGCATACGCAAAAAACATTACGTTTATTTTCTTGCATAAAGTAAAAATTTTTGCAAATTTTCAAAAGAACTACAGTGGTTCCCAAAAGTGTTCGTACACCTTGGAATTTTGTAGTAAAACCAAAATAACGCAAAACTGAATTCGAATATGAAGTCCAATTTTTTTTCACACCATTCCTATGCCATTCTGAATAAAACCCAGTAGTTTTTTTCAAAATATTGCCAGATTTTATTTTTGAAATTTGTCAAAGAACGAAGAGACAGAGAATAAATACGCCACAAAAGTCATCGCACACTGAAATATTTTCGAATAAATTCATAATTAAAATTATCATAAGTGGTTTTTTAATTATTTTTCATTGTAATGACACTGTAAAGTCAAGCCATTAATTTTTTGTTTATTTATTCCCCAATATTTTGCTTATTATTTTTAAATGGCAGGTATGCGTAGAAAACAACAAACACAATTCGAAATTTGAATTTTTTCCCTCACAGTAGCCGTAAATTGGTTTAAAATGTCTCTAAATTAGTTAAGTTATACCATTCTATAGTGAAGTGCCTGATAAATTCTTTAAAGACAAGAATCGGATCGAAAACAAGGTAAGAAAAGGTCAACTGGCAAAGTTAACAAAGCGTGATCGGAGGTTTACAGTTAAAAAAAATATGAAAAATACACATTTCAGAACTGAAAAAGTTTCTGCAGAGTTGAATGAAACATTTTACGTTTAATTTTCACCTAAAATTGTTCGCCAAGTTCTCTAATTAGCTTTATTAAATGGGAGTTCTTACCTCAGCAGAAATTTTCTTGTTTGTGTGAAAAACAGTAAGCTTACGCTTTCCGTCGTAAAATCAATTATAAATAAGCTCAAAACTTTTTGGAACAAAGTCTTACTCATAGATAAAAATAAATTCAACAGTTTGGGTTAAATTGTTGTATAATTGTAAATGGAAGAAAAAATGAGGAATTTAATCTTAAGAACTTAGTTGGATCAGTCAATCAGGACGGTGAATGTGTTTTTGTGTGAGAGTGCATATCAGCATCAGGACCTGAAAATTTGGAATTTTTTGATGAAATAATGAATTATGCTGTTCATTTAAATATTTTAAAAAACAATTTTAACCTATTAGCCCAAAATTTGGTAATTGGGAACTACTTTGTTTTTTATCAAGATAACGATAAGAAGCACACGTTTGCGTTTGGTGCTTTAAAAATTGTCCTTAAGCTTAGAAATATCTTCTCAATCGCCAGATTTAAATTTAATGGAACATATTTGGAGATATCTGGTGGCTAGATTACGAAAATACACCATTGAAAAGAAAAACGAACTAGAAACAGTAAGGCTCGAAGTGCGGTTGAACGCTAACTCAGAAATTGCACAAAAAAAAAAAAAAAGAAAAAAGAAAAAAAAATTAATTTGAATTTTGCCATTTTGAATTCAAATTATATTTTTTGCAATCATGAGTGTGTGTATGTAGGCGTGTGTGTTTGTGTGTGGGGGTATGTGTGTTTGTGTGTAGGGGTATGCGTATGTGTGTGTAGGCATATGTGTTTGTGTCTGTGTGCAGGCATGAATGTGTGGGTAGTTGTGTGTATGTGGGTGTGTATGTGTAGGTGTCTGTATGTATGCGTGTGTGTATGTGTGTGTTGGTGTATGTATGTGTTTGTGTGTGTATGTATGTATGCGTGTGTGTAGGACATGGATGCAACCTGGAGACGGCTTTCGCTGTAGGAGCAGCATCGTGAGGAGTCGGTCGACGGTGATGGTGCGGAGGGTGGCGGTGGGAAAATAAAATGATAGGACGCCAAAAACAGTCAAGTGAAAGCAATAAGCAATCGTGATTGCTCAAAAAGGAAAGAAAAAACAATGAAATCCATTCCCAGATGTTTAAAAGCTGTTGTTGCTACTGCATGATATTCTACTAAATAATAACTAAATGAAAAGTTGGATTATTTTCTAATTTTTTGACATTTTTTTCAAAGTGTACGAAGACTTTTGTGAGATAAAATTTCCTACACTTTTTGGTTCTTGATTTTTAAAAAATTAAGTTTGAATGTTTTATTAAAAATTTACATCTGATTTTGTTAAAAATAGATCATAAATCTTATAATAAAATATTTATTCCGAAATATTAATTCTAACCAATGAATAAGGGCCTATTTCATTGAAAGTCGTAGGTGTACGAACACTTCGAACACTTTTGGGAGCCACTGTATGTTTATTGTAAAATATTAGATGTTGGCCCAATAAAATTGACTGTTCTTTTTATATATATGATAAGATAAGTATTTTAATTTGTTTGGTTATTTCACTGAAAAAAAAAAGCTTTACGTTAGTCACGGAAATGTACTATTTTTTTTTTTAAACTAAACCAGATAATTGTTCCAGTCAAACTTTTTATTTTCTAACATCTGTATCATATCTACTTAAAAAGTGCAAAATATTCATTTTAGATACAGTAGATATAAAATTATTAGTGTGACTAACGTAACATTTGAGCTGTGACTAATGTAACAGTTTAAATGTGACTGACATAACAGTTTAGATGTGACTAACGTAACAGTTTAGATGTGACTAACGTAACAGTTTAGATGTGACTAACGTATCAGTTTAGATGTGAATAACGTAACATTTTTAAAAGGACTGCCATTATTTAAAACCCTTTTAATTTAATGTACATTTTCAATGACAGTTTTGAATAAGTAGACATTCTACATTAAAAATATTTAGGGTGAAAATACCTCTAGTAATGTTACAATGCAGACCTTCTGTCTGCAAGGCTTTTTTAAAGGTCTTCTTTAAAAAGAAATACTTTCAAGTTTAAAAAGATTTATTTAAAAAAAAGGGTGGGCAAAGCAAAATGAGTACTCTGCTGAATATGCATTCAACACAAGAATCCAAGCTAAAGAGTTAAGAAAATGGAATGACTTAAGGACGTTAAGACAACAAGGGAGAACGTTTATATTTTTTAGAAAATATCTCCACTAATTATTAAAATGAAGTAATGGCAGCTCGTTCAAAGCATTTGAAGATGTTACATGATACAGTGACGATAAACGCTGCTGTAGCATATAACAGAAAATGCATGAATGATGATTTAGAAATTTAAACATCTGTGATGATATCAGGAATTAAAAGAAACTCTGCAAAAATGTTTAAACTTTTTTTTCAATACTACATTTTAATTCAGGATATATAACACTATTCGATTGGTGAATCACTAAACCTTGAAGAATAATATGTCGTTGAAAAATACTACAGAGTTTATGACGATAACTGGTATGTTGGCACAATACCAGAATTTAGTGCAAATTATCAACTAGTACAAAGTTAACTTTTTAGAAGAGAGATATTTAGGATTTTCTTAGTCCAAAAGTGATGTTATTCATTATGATATTAGGAATTTCTGGAAATTAAAATGCGGTTTAGCAGTCAGACTACTCCTCTGTTACCTCTCACGCATAACTTGAAAAATTATTTACGGTAAAGTATCGAAAGTCCGAACGTCAAAAATTCGAACGTACCCCCAAGGAAATTTTAATAAACTGTTCGACAATTGATAAGGAGCAGAGAAATATTGCGAAATCTTTACTAATAATAAAGCTGAAAGTTTCTCTGTCTGGATCTCTTTCAGGATCTCTGTGACGCGCATAGCGCCTAGACCGTTCGGCGGATTTTCATGAAATTTAGCAGAAAATTAATTTGTAACATAGGGGTGCACCTCGAAGCAATTTTTCGAAAATTCGATTTTGTTCTTTTTTTATTCCAATTTTAAGAATATTTTCCCGAACAAAATTATCATAAGATGGATGAGTAAATTACCAAGCTATTATAACGTGGAACCGTAACATGGGCAAGCCAATTGGCAAGAAATTCACCACACATTATTTGTAAATATACAGGCGAACCAAAAGACTTTTCAATTTTCTACTACGAGCAAAGCCGTGCGGGTGCCACTGGTTAATTACATACAATGAATAATAAAATGGAGCCAATTATAACGATGTAAAGAGGTAGAGAGATTGTATTATATTTACCATGCAAAACAGTAAGAATTTTACTACATGGGAATCGGAATAAGCAAAAATAAATAAATAAATAATAATAATAATGAAGTTTGACTGTGAAACGTTTTAGAATCGCCGAAAAAAAAGTTTATTACATCTTATCATAAATATGCATAAAAATTGTGTTTTATTTTTATAAAAAAAACAGATGGAGGTAGAAATTTTCAAACGGATTTTGTACGAAAGGGTTGTGATACGCGCGTTTACTTGTCCCTTTTTTGACAAAAGCTGATTTTGTTCTTGCAAACAAAAGGCTTAATTTCTGCCAAACTTGAACCCCAATATGATTTACTGTGAAATCATTTGAAAGCTAACGGGATGGATTTGTTTTTTGGTAGATAGGATCGGTTGTAGCTCAAATGATTGTTTTTGAAAAGGCCTTTTGCAGATTTTAGCGATAATTCAACTTTGAGTATATCGAATGTTTCAAAGCTTGTAGCTCACTGAAAAGAGTTACTATCTCGATGAAAAAGGGTCATTATATAGGATTTTGCCTGCTCTTTCCAAATGTGTATTTATTTTGTGCGTAGATTTCTCCAGGAATTTCAGAAATCGGTCTTAATCTCAAAAATTTGTTTTCAAGCTCATTTTCTTTTATCTACCATAACTCGTTTACGGTTACGAATTGGACATAAAATTGGGTGGTTCTGTGCTCCACTTGGGCTTTTCTAACACCACCTTTCGTTTGGCAGATTAGGTTGAATTCACCCTGTATGTATATTTTTTCAACCTTGCAAATGAAAAAAACTATTTTTCTCTTCATAATGAAACGTATCAAAACGTAGTGAAAAGCTAATAAATAAATAAATCAATAAATATAAAATCAATGAAACAAAACGAGATAAGCCACTTTCTTCGCTCCGCACAGGGACATGAAATTTTAATACCATCGACCTAGTTCTCCAAACCAGATGCTTAGAAAGTGGAAGAGACGAGGAAGACTGCGGGCCGCCACATTCAGAAATCTCGAATTAGCTGCAGGAAGAGGAGCATTTCGTAACTTATTTATTTATTTCGTGGTTCAATTGATTTCCAAGCTTTGGAACTAGCCAATACTTCCAATCTAACTAAGCAAAACAGATATCATGCAAGAAAATATTTTCTTTAAAAAAAAAGAAATGTTATTTTCTTTTTTTCATTACAAATTATTCTTATGCCTATAGAAAAAAAACTAATTATGCATGAAAAACGTAACACACAACACTTATAATTTGACAGTCAATCGCTCTGTATCAAAAATTAGAAGCTTATATTACGTTAACTACTTGGACGTAAGGATGTGGTTTTAAAAGCACACAACTGCATACGATGCTAAAAACTGTTTTGAAAAAAAAAATCGGTGTTTTATCCGTGAAAATCTATTCTTAAAATTTTGCAGTTACACAGGCTGAGCTCAAATGAGGGTTCCGATTTCAAAAAATCACATTTTTGAAGCTACTGCACATAATACATAAAGTGATACATGACTTTAAAGAAAAGTAGACCAAGTTTTTAATCCAATCAGTTTCAATTGCACAAATATGCAATGTGTGAGCAGAGCAGAGCACATGCGAGCAATGCGTTCAATTATAAATGCTCAACTGTTAGAGCCTTTTGTGACACATCATTCTAACCTGTAATTCAGTTTGTTTCACACATTTTGGAATATCATGATTCGTAATGCTGCGAAAATGCGTTCTTGAAGATTTTGTAGCGTTTTTGGCATCGGGAGTTGACAAACAGGGTCCTAGACGTAACCACTTTGAAAGAAATCGCACGGCGAATGGAATGAGCTGGATTATAAATTAGATGTTTGTCATTTGACAAAAGGTTCGCGGGTTCGCGCATCAAACATTTGTAACTGAAAAAAAAAAACTAGATATTGTATTCTTTCTTGACATTCATGTATCACTTATGGTAATATGCGCAATAGTATCGGGAATATGATTTTTTTAAACCGGATCAATCATTGGTGCTCACCTTAGAGCAGAAATAAGTAAATGGAGGGAGCAAGTCCAATCATTGGCTTAACAAAAGCTGCGGATACGAGTCCAAGTCACGAGATTTAACAACGACCAACGGTTGACACGTTTTGCGTGAAACTAGCGAAAGAAACCTGATTTCTTCCAATGCTTTGCTTTAAAATCTATCACGTGACTTGGGGTCTTTGGTTCACGAAAGTAAGTCTTCACTCCCTCCATTTTATCACTTCTCAATGGTACTCAACCTGTTTATTGGGCAATCACGAATTGATGCTTATTATCCTCTCTTGACCGTAATTGACGTTGGTCTGATTTTGCAGATTATCAAGACGACAAGAATAAGTTCAGCTCATTGTTTTCAGTATTTACTTAGAGAGGTTAATTTTCGTCGTCATGGTTACAAACCGACTGTGTTCATTCAAGGCTTCACTCAAGCAGATTTTACACTAGAAAACGGGGTTTTTGTGCAAATTATGTTTCTTCAGGAAAATCACCTATGTTGATGAACTTAATAGCAAAACTTTATCAAAATACAACATTTCCAGATTACTAATTTTCACCATTGAAGAGAATTTTTACTGCTACAAATATCATCTTTATGATAAGTGTACGGCTGCAAATTGGCCATGATAACCATGACTTCTTTATTACCGCATCCTAATGACCATTTCTTTTAAAATGGATGTGTCTCGTATTACGTAATCTAGAAAACTACCAGTCATAATATGACGGGAGAGAATTTCTTCTCCATTTCCATTCCATTCAATCCGTCGAAACAAGAAACACAACGAGTAGGGTCCTTTTGCAATTTGTGATTGTGAAAAACATAATTTGAATTCAAGACGTCAAAAGTCAAATAAATGCCATGCTGAGTGTTTTTACTTAGGGGTCATTCATTAATTACGTAAGGATGATTTTGGCAGTTTTTGACCCCCTTCCCCCTGTAAGGGTACGTAAGATTTTTCAAGCCCCTCCCCCCACTCTTACGTAAGATTCCGTTTTGTTATTCAAAAAAAAATATATTGTATATATAATAATAGTAACGAACCTAACATCATTGGAATCGTTATTAAATTGAACTTTTTTGTGTAAAAAATATTTACGAAACTGTGGGAATCTAGACTAAATATTTTTTGTTTCTTCTACCTTTTTTTGTATATGATGCGACGCTAATTAAAAATTAGAGTCAACTCCCGATAACTCGAAGTCTTAAAAGACCGGCTAAAACGTTCGAGTTATGGGAAGTTTACAAAATAGTTTCAAGAGTTTGGGACCCAATGAAAGCTTTGAGAAAAAGGAATATTCGATTTATAAGCTTCGAGTTATCGAGATCCAACTGTATGGTGCGATTATTTTATTATATTTTACACTACTCATTCTTTGTAAAACAAGTAAAAAGTAGATCATCCTAATGCGTTTTTATCTCCTAGGCGCAAATGAAATAGATCCCTGCCAAACCACTTGACCGCGCGATTTCTAATGAAAAATATCGACTTAGAAATTATTACGTAAGAATGGGTTTGACACCCCCCCCCCCCCCAAAGTAAGGGCATGTAGAGATTTTTTCAACCCCCTCCCCCTCGGTGCCCATACGTGATTAATGAATGGCCCCTTATCTTTTACCTAACTTTGCAAATTATTGAATTACGAATCAAGAGAAAAACTTCATCCACATTTAGAAAACAAAGTTTAAAACTATTAAAAGACGCGTGTTTCTCATTTTGTTCGCCTCAGCTTTTGGTTGCTTTCTTTCTAAATCGGTCAAAAATGTGATTCGTATGCCTCGAATTTCCCGTGATTGTTATAAATATATATAACAGCGCGAGAAACGCTTTCACTTTTCACATAATAGCATTTTCGGACATGTTATGCATTACGGAAGTGTTTACTCAAAAAAAAAAAAAAAAAAAAGGCTCGAGCTCTACGGTCGGAAAATGAGAAAGATGACAGCTTGCAAGCACGGCATGAATATTTTCACGAATTCAAATCAGCTTTTCTGACAAAATTTACGACTTACATAAATAAAAACGCAACAGGTTCCGCTTTTATCTCATTTTCATTTCTTTCGCGGACGCGCAGCTCAAAAAATTCTAAATGGTAAGAAAGCATCGTCCCGTAGAAATGCTCCACGCGTGACACTAACCCAATTCGAAACCAACAGACGACGAGTTCATCGGACACATTCTGCAAAATTTTGCACCAGAAATAGGTCAAGTAATTCACCCCTGTTTTATAACCCCCTTTCACGTGTTAATCCACCCACCTCGACTGCCCAAAACAATTAACCCGAAGATACTATTTGGTGGCTCTTCAAAGCAATCACCTCTCGCCAAGATTCAATGTCAAAACAAGAAGTAAAAAACGATCGCGTTTGAAAACATCATGAACGAGTTTAGTTGTCTGTAGCTGGTACACGTTTTATTTTTTTACGGAATTTCTGCATCTTTTTAAAGAAGAAGGCCAACGGACCAATGAGAACTCGTCTCGCCCCAGTAACTGTGTTCGACACCGATCTGGCTACAAAAAGATATTCATCCCGAGTCCGAGGATCAGAACTGGTCTGCAACTGTGAACTCTGCGGATCTATTGGAGAAGATACACTTTCCTCAAACTTTAAATTGTAGAATGGGAGTGAGAACGGTACTTCTAGTTCTCGGACTGCTGGCAGTCACAGGTAAGGACTGAATTAATAGTTACTACTACTTCCACTTAACAGAATATTGATTTAATTCAAATTTTATGAAAAAATAATTGCCAAATCCCTGGCACCCACTTTTTCAATTGAATTTTGTTAATTTTAACATATAGGAAAAGTAAAATTTTGTTCAGACTATTCGAGCTCTTTTTGCATTCAGAACAATTTCCTACATCAATATATGCATTTAAATTAGTAAAGTAAGATTTTAAACAAAATACGTAACTAATACGAAAATAAATAAATAAATTTTCCCGATTAAAAATTTATAAATAAAAAAATATTGTGCTTATTTCTTTCCATCTATTTTATTAATACCATTTATTAATATCCAAGAGAATGAATTGAACAAGTTCCAACAATTTGTCTTTTCAATTTTTCACATTTTGACGATTGATCTGAACTGTGGTGTAAAATCTGCATTCAGTGTTTATTCTTTTCTTCCGTTTTTTACTTAATGGGTAGCATGAAAATTATGCAAGAACATTTTATATTGCGTGAAAGATAGAGCATATTTGTAGAAATTTCTACTTTCAATAAAATCTATATATTTCAACAATAAGGACTTGAAGATACTGCATTTAAAGTTGGGATTCTCTATAATTGCATCCATCTGAAACCCGATATTAACGTTCCAGATGAAGAAAAATGCTTCATCTCATCTCCTTAAAAGAGAAAGATAGAAGCTTAAACACTATTCGTCCATACATTTAACGAAGCAGTTTTACAAAAAAGAGTTTAACGGGTGCTTAATTAAAGAGAAAAATATCCTTTATTTTTTTTAAAGCTTTGATTTCAGATGATAACTCAGAAACACACTGAAATAATTACACACAATGAAAACGTGGTGAATTGAATACATGGTGGGAAAAAATGTGTTACAAGAAACTTAGATGTCATTGCTTGAGTTACTCTTTTTTAAATTTGCTTCCTGATTACAATTTTGAAAGGACGTGCCGACAGAGTGACGAAGTGGTAAGCCTCTTACCACTTACGCCCAGGTTTGTGAGTTCAAACCCGGCCTTTTAATCTGGATTTTCAAGATGCAGAAGATCGTCAACGTTCATGTCTTGTAATTATGCGGCATATTAAACGTTTCATGAAGTGTGCATTTGACTCGAATGTCTAGGCTAAATTAAATTCCTTGTACAACTCACACAGTTAAAGTACTTCCATCCGGTGGGGATACTAGTCTTCAAGTGGTAATAGCATCCGCCGATAGTGATGGCACTTGAAATAAGAGTAGCTAGTAGTGTGAAATGCATTTATTCTGCAAATGGGAAGCAGCCAATACATAGCCGAATTAAATACAACAACGTTTTGAAATGATGTATTGTCCGTTTTCCACGAGAAGGCACTTGACTTCGCCTTCGTCACGTGGTATCTGATGATTCAATTTCGCTGATTTCGGCAGAAGGCATATTCGGATCATAAAGAATAACGAAAGTAGGAACAGACAAGTGAAGCAAGTGATGCAAAGGACACCGGCTTTTCTTGCACATTAAAATGCACGCGCCAAAGTTAACGTTGTCTGATTGTCTCACTTACAAGCGCGGGGATATGTTTACCGATCACCCCCGCGTAAAATGGAACTCTGTGTTCGAGAAGGCGGGATGAAGTGCCTTCTCGTGGAAAACGAACAATACTTATTTTGTGATTCCGAAGTAAAAAATTCCAGCCCAACACACTTATGAGATCACTTTGGTAACTTCATCTTACTACAGGCTAGTTTTTGCAAACTGACACGCAAAACTTCCAAAATTTTCCAAGTGTAACAACTTCAAATTATTTTCAGAAAGCTATTTGCAATCTATTATTCCCCTCGTACTCCAGCTAACGTATTACCAGTTGCCCAAACGCGCAACTTCGGATTTATATAATCAAGTTTGCAAAGTATTTTGTATATACACTTCAAACAGCATCTTTTTGACCATTCTCGAATTGACTATTTCTTATCATTCCTTCTTCAAAATAAGGCATCATTGCTTTTCCATTTTGACATCTGTCAAACGGCAGATCCAAATTATTTACCCAAAATTTTTGGTTAATTTCGCTCTTGCAACCGCCGCAATTTGATGGGTTGTGATCGATATCACTTGATGATTGTAAATTAATGCTGTCGTTCTTCGAACGTGTGTGCACTATAATATGTTGCTTCCTTTTTCAACAATGAGTTCTGTCTTTCAAACCTTATTTATTGTCACATTTTAAGTAATTACAATCTTTCTCGGTATGAACTAATTTTAATTCTTTCCTGGTTGACTAACTAAAATTCCTTTCGTTAATAAATACTCAGATATTAGTTTAAAAAAATGGATTTTTTTTTCTTTTTTTGACAGCTTTGCATACATTTCAAAAGTTTATCTATCACTCAAAAGATAAATTTTAATAAGTGAGTTTTTAGTTGATGAAACTTGCAAAATAAAATCTTGTTATAGGTCATTATTTTCCTCTCCGAAAATTCGATGATGATTTTTAACTTAGAGATTAGGCATTTGTCTTTGTTTCGGACGAATCAATGTCGCCTTTGATTCATCCAATAAAAATTGCCTAAACTTCAATTGCAGATTTTTATCGACGTTCAAAGCAATGTCCATACATTAATACCGTTAATATAATTTGTCCGACTTCATTGGGTCTATGTCTACCCTTATACAGTCTATGCTTTTCTTTTCTCTCCCTGTCTCTCTCTTGCCTAGTATTCCTCAGTTCAACTACAGAAATGTGTAAAAATTAAAAATAACAAAATTTTGTTTATTTACAATTTCGGTCACATTTTCAATAAACAATGGCAATCAACAACTTCTTTTAGCAAAAACACTTCTACTTTTATTGCTGAAAGGTACCGTCATACCAACCGTCTTTTTGATCACGTACCATTGTTGGTTGCTTCAAATGTAGTACAACGGTATACTAGTCACGGTAACACTGAAAATTAGGCTCTTAGATGTCTGACTAGGAGGAGGTCTGTCTTAGAGAACTGACAGGGAGTTTATAAAATGGGTTATCACTGTCTTTATTGCCCCATAATTTGCCGTCAACTTGGTTTCACATTAAATGGAATACTTTTGCCAGCCATATTACACCTACCTTGTTTCATGAATTTTCCTATTACATCTTACTGCTTAACGTACGATTAAGTGAATCTCTTCAGTAATACAGTTGCGCAGTCGTATTTTTTGATGGTGGGACAGTAAATGGCAGCCAATAAGGAAGTGGTTAACCACAAAAGGATATATATTAGGGTGTTCGAAAAAAAACATTGATTTTTTAAGTCGCACACTTTCTTATATTTTTCCTTTAGGTCCAAACAACTGTAAAAAAACGTTTCGCATGATTTGAACAACGACATTCCGTGCCGATTTGTGCCTGAAAGTGCGAACCAGCACTGTATACTAGGCCGAATCGAAAAAAAAAATTTTTTTGGAAGTTCAAAATTACATATCGATAAAACGTTGCCCCTATAGCCCCCACTGATCACAAAAATATTTATCCTAATTAAAAAATTATTTAAGTGTCCAGCAAGAGGTCTAAAACTAGAAATTTTCTTTAAAAATTTTATTTTAAAATTGATTAAAATCATGATTTGAAAATGTGTTCGCTAATAATTTTTTGAACTTGATATTTTGTTAAAATGTATATATAATTTTTTGAAAGACAAATCGAAAAAAATTATTTTGGGGGAACATTTTTAGTTTTAAGCCTCCTACTGGACGCCTAAATATTTTTTAATTTGGATAACTATTTTTGGGGTACATTTGGGGCTATAAGGGCAACGTTTTATCAACATAAAATTTTGAAATTCCAAAAAAAAATTTTTCGATTCATTCTACTAGTACAAAATGCTGATTCACATTTTCAAGCGCAGGTCGGCACTGGTTGGGTTGCTCAAATTATGTGAAACTAACTTTTTTTTCAATTGTTTGGACCTAAAAGGAAAAAGATAAGAGAGTGTGCGACTTGAAAAATTGACTTTTTTTTTGGGGGGGGGCACCCTAAGATAGTATATGTTACAAGATGCAACACAAGAGTTAGTACATTCTTTCAGAGTCAAGGATGGTCGCAGAAAGTCGGCAATTTACGGCTTCGTCGGTCAAAAGAAAACTGCATAAGGGGCCATCCATAAATGATGTCACACTTTTTTCCTACATTTTTGATCTCAGACCAAGTGGCGGATTTAGTAGGGGACGGTGGGGGCGATTGTCCCCTCCGTGACCGTCATTTTCTAAATCTAATAATATAGAATTGAAGGAATTACTAGCACTCGCTACTAATTTCAATCAAGTACATTCCACAAATTTGCTTGAAATTAAGTTTAGATAGTTAAGTGTACTCAACGATGGACAGCGTTACCTACTTTTTAATTTGAACCTAAGCTCGCCCCTCCCCCCTTTTTAATAAGTTTTATATTTCTATATGTGTCTTCCAACCTTTTTCTTCCATGGACCACACTATGCTGGTACGATAATACATTGCTATGACTCAGAACAGTAGTTTCCGATCAATCCTGGAGGGATAAAGCCAAACTGGTGCCCAGGTCCTGAGTAGAACTTGGTGCCCCTTCCCCCTCCATGAGAAAATCTGCGCAATTTTAAAGTCAATGTATCATACTAGAAGCCCAATATACTAGAAACTATATTTTAAAGGAACATTACTACATTTAAAAGGAAACCTGGGATTTGAATGCCAAACACTTGATAGTCATTAAACTAATCACAGTTGAAATTGCCTCTTAAGGCAAAAAAGAATTAAAAAACAATTTAAAACTGCAAAAAAAATCTTACTAATTCTGACATCAAGCTTTAAAAAAGCTTCTTTCTGGCTTTAACACAGGCAAATGTGTCGATCAAATAATCGAAATCTATGTTTGATGTCACAGCATTTTCAGTGGTCAATAAGGAAAACGCCTGTAAATTATCCTTAGAAACGCAGCTTCTCAAATGATTTTTTATTCTTTTCAAAAATGAAAAGGAACGCTCACTGGAACAGCTGCTAATAGGCAATTGCAAAAATTTGAAAGTGTGTTAATTCTTCTGGAAAATGTCCATCTATGTCATCCGAGTAATTTTTTGAAATTCCAAAGCTAAGGGACAACGACTTCTTTATGCGAAATTTTTTTAACTTTATGAGTTTTTGAGCTGATTTTTAAAACATTTTGAGCCCCCTCTCCCTTAAAGTTGAGAAAAAGTAAAATGAGCTTTAAAAAAAAAGAATGAAAGGAAGTAAGTAAGTGGACTTAGGCTAGGCTATTTTGGTGCCCCTAAATTTGTGGTGCCCAGGTCCGCGGACCCGCCGGACCGTGCGTTAATCAGGCCCTGGGGATAGCCCCCAAAGGGGAGATTTGACACTTCAAGGGGGCTGTTCGTGAGGGGCGATTAGTATTTAAAAGACAGGATGGGGGGAGGGGCAGTTGACTCCCAACCCCCGTAAATGACGGGTTTGGGGGAGGAATGGCTTTAACGGTTTTCAACCGCCACCCCCTTGAATAGGCTGTAAATCCGCCCCTGCTCAGACCTCCTTTGTCACAAAATGTCACACTTCACCTTACTCCCTCCCCTCCCATTCTTACATGTCATTTTTTTTACAAGCATTATTCTCATAAAAAATACATGTTGCCCCTTCCTCCCCTTGTCACAAACCCTCATATTTTCACGATCCCTCTCTTCCTTCAAAGGGTGACATCATTTGTGGACAACCCCTAAGTACCTGCATACCACCTTCGACTCTGACTGTCATTATATGAGCTATCATTTTTTCTATCATTAAATAACTAGAAAACCGCCTGTCATGGTACGACGGGTGAAAATTGCTTCTACATTCGAACGAAGTCATTTACCCCGTTTGGTGATATTTTAATAGTTGAAATTTTAACCTTCACTCCAGTGGATTAACCCTAAACTCCAGTAGATAGCGTTCATTGTTGACCATTTTTTCGTTTCTTCATTCCCCTGAAATGACAGTTTTACCAGTAAAGCAGTTAAGTTAACGGATCAAGTTCAGCCTTGACACAATAAAACCTTTCCTTGCATGTTAAACATTACCAAAACTTATTAAATTATCATGCCATGGCGCGAGTTTCATTGTTGAAAACACGCTGGTTACTCGATCATCGGCTATTATTTATATGAAAATATCACGGGGATCACGGGATCAGGATATAGGAAATGAAATGAAATTTGTAGTGGTGAGAGGAAAAACTCCCATATTGAGCAAGTGTTGGGCAAAAGACGCGGTATTGATTAGGGTTAGGAGTTAGTGTATTTGGGGGGTAGTTTGTGGACATTCTCATGTTTGTGTGAGAGACTGTTTCCAACTGTCGATACCAAACTTCCAGTCGCACATACTGCTGTTTCTGTAGAGGTTATCTTTTAAAAGCAAATATAGTGCCAGATCTGGCGGGAATAAAACGGGACCCTGGCCCCGGGTGGCAACTTCTGAAGGCAGCAAATGCATCCTTTTTCTACGTTTGTTTGTTTGTTTTTTCGTTGGAACTCGATATGAAAACTTGAAGGAAGATGAGTAAGGGCGGCAGTTTCAATATTTGCACCGGCTCCGAAAAGTTGAAGATCCGGCACTGAGTAAATTGAATGACAAAAAAAACCTCTTGCTTTAACTTTAGTTCGTTCACCTTCAGTCCGAAGGAGATGAAGGATAAGAAAAACGCATAAATGCGGATAATTATAATGTTAATATGTATAGCTTAAAAGTTTCATAAAACTAACTAAACCAAAATTATTACATCTATTCTATTCGTCAAAAATATTTCTGTAGTACATCTTTCTTATCGATTTAAATTGTGGATTTTGAAGCGCTTTCACTTAGAATTAACTACTTTTTTCTTTTGATTTCATGCAAAATCAAAGGTTTGTAATCTTCGAAAATTACTTTATCACTTCGCCCGATGTCTGAAGTCAGCAAATTTTCCAACGTATTATGCGGGAGAATGTTTATCAAAGAAACAATTTAGTAATCTGAATTAGAATAATTTACGTTATTTATCAGGCAGTTCTAGTATCTGCTGCTGAATTTAAACGTCAAATGTGGAAAAGCATAAAATATGGGAAAACTAAGATATCTGTAGATTTTGCTGTAACAGATCCAAGTTTATATTAGGTCTTGCAAGAAATAATCTGGTAGGTTTCAAAGGCATTTTCAAATGTATCCTGAGCTATTCCGAGATTTTCAGGACGTGAACCTGCTCCCTAACTTTCTGAAACGGCTGTCAAAAAAGTAGCTTTATTGATCAAATAAAATTGGCTACGCTTTTCTGAGCGTTTAATTTTATATTAACGAGTTTCGTTTTATGCAAAGATATTAACAAGAAAACGAACTTTTATTTTCTGCCCTAATCGATCTAATGGTTTAACACCAAAATCTGAATGTTCCATTTATTTCCTAGTAGTTTTTTGCGTAATGCTCACTGCTAACTTGTGTGGAATGTCCTCTGTGTTGATCCCAAGACATATCGAGCCATATCGTAGGTGTGGTGTGATATTCTGAACTTATACTACTTTTCTCTACAAAAAGTAGCTGATTGTTTTGATGGTAATGCATTTTGTGAATTTGAGGAGGAAAAATCTTTTATCGATTACTAGCCACTGGCTATTTATACATATATGCCTACACATCCCAATCCCGTGCATGTTACACATCCCCTGTTACTCTATACTTGCTTTTATATTTATTTTTCTCACTAATTTTTCTATATAGTTCGATTTATAACACATATACGTTATTCTATATCATAATTTGGCATTCACTTGTCTTGATTTCTTTAAGTTTGTTTTTGCTTCTCAACAGAAAACAGTATGAAAAGAAATATATAAATCTCAAAATGGATTTAGTAGCGACTGGTTACACATCGCAACTTTTCCTTTTCTCAATTTTTAAGATTTTTTTTGCCAGATATTCGTTGACTTTTGCTGCTGGTTTATCAATTAATCTTCGACTATGTCAAGGTTGTTAAGTTACTCTGGAAGCTATAATTTGTCAATGGAAACGAAAAGAATTACATTTAAAACCTAATTTTAAAGATGTTCTCCTAAGAGCAAATGCGTCACATGGAGCACTAATTGCTTTTAAGATGATTTAGAGTTTTCAAAAAGTTTGGAATACTTACCCATGAAGGTTTCTATACTTAGGAAGTAGGTTAACACAACCTTAAAATATAGCTTTACACAAATTTTCCTTACTATTAAAAAAAAAAAAAAAGAATGTCCAACCAGGGATACAGCAACGGGTATTTAGATATAGTTGCCAGGAATCCTTGGTTTTATTGCAATTGATAATTCTAATGTAGCATCCTGTATACACTTAAGTACTTGTTTTGAGAAATCCCTCAACTATTTTTTTTTTTTTAAATTATGGTGGTTAACTCGCAAGAAATGAGAAATAAGAGTTTTGTCATGATGCTGTTGGGAAAGATACCAGCATTTATTTATTTTATACCTTATTGAATTTCTCATCAAAACTTCAGTTCGAAATTCTCACGTTGAAAAAGAACGTTTCGAAATATGTCCCGGAGTCTTGTCATTATTTTTTTTCTTTATCAGACTTGTATCCTTTTCTTGTAAAACAATTCTGTCTTAGCAATCACAAATCACCTCTGAAACATTTCGACATGCTATTAGAGCAGAATGTTGGACAACTTCGATTACAAAAAAAAAAATAAACAAATTGCATTTTCTGGAACTTTTTCTGCGGTAATTAAGCTGGATTGCTTGAGGCTTTATTTGCAACATAAAACGCTTCGATCTCTCAAATCCTCCATGTCGTCTGACCCAATTTTTTCAGCTATCCACTGAAAAAGATCAAATCAAGTTTTAAAAAAAAATATGTACTAGTGAAAGCTACAATTCTTCGGCCCACCTGCAATTAAATCTCATAAGAAAATGTCTGATTCGCATCAGGATGGCTAATTAGTGGAAAGAATTCAGTCTTAATGTATGCAGATGGAGTTGAATAACGGGTTTCTTGTATCTAATGAATGCAATCGAGTGAGTGTCAATGAAACTTGAATTTTGGGCGGAAACTTCCAGAACTTATGTCTTTCTTTTTCAGTGTGAGATATCATTACACAACTGGTTTTCTAAAAACAAGAATTTAAAACAAAAATATTTCAACGGTTAGTGTCCTCTTTTGGGTGAAACTTATTGCTTGATGTTGATATAAAGCTCGATTTTTCGCATTAACAATCTCAGCTCGCTTTCGGTTAGTAATGGTATATCATAATGATTTGACTTCTTGATTTTGTAATTAGAAGCATGTTTTCGTGAGAAAATGTACACCGTTTTATTAGAAAATAAAAATACGTTGTGCTGCATAACACTTGGGGAATCATTATCCAGGTTTTAGTTGAATCCATCGCACCAATACAATGGAGGTGACCCTAGAGATAGCCATGGCTTTTAGCAACTCCAAGAATGGCAGCAAATTTGTTATGGGAGGATTCATTGAGATCGGGCTGTAGAGCAGGCTTTCCCAAATTTCATTCCTGGCACCAATCTCCTGGAGTTAAAGTAAAGTATGTGGCTACCTGTCGAGCCGGGGAAACTGAGTGTCATATGGAACTTTGACACGCAGTTCCACACCAGATGGAGCTACTTGGTCGCTTACGATGCAAAACTGCACTAGGAGCTTAACTTTGCTGAGGGTATTCAGTTCAAATGAACACTCAAGGTATCTTTGACATGCGGCATAATCTTACAACATGAACGAACTTCCGCATCTTGAAAATCTACCGACTGGACCGAGGTTTGAACACGCTTTTGGGCATAAGAGACCAGCTACCGTTACACCACTCGGTCGGTGCTTCTCATTAGGTACCTTTTAGTTACTCTATGTAGACCGGCAAAAGAGTGTTGTAATCACAAAAAGAATTCTTTGTGCTGTCATTATTTGTTACACTGCATACCGTTGTTGTAACCCGTTTTGTAAACAGGACTTAGTTTTAAAACTATAAATGCATAATATAATGGGCGTATAAGGGAATTATGTGCTGCCTACATCAGGTTTTTACTTTCTTCTATGTGCAGAGGAAAATGATTAGTCACCCAGTTTGGTCCTACGTAGATATGACTCTCATTAAAAGTTGGGATACGTATCTACAGAATATGGAAAAAATAGGTTTTCAATGAATAAGCCCTAGTTCAAATTTTCACCACCAGGTGTAAATAAGCGCATGAAAAAAACCGTAATCTAGAACCAATAGTATTTTGTCCCAAAATTTATTCAGTAAACTTTCCGATTGCTTCAATTGCACATTCAAAGCGTACTATAGTGTGTGCAGTAGTAACCCGAATGGAATATCTATCAGTTGCTGTAATTGATTATCAGAATTGCAATTAATAAATTAGCAAGAAAATCTGCGGTACTAAAAAGTTGAACTAGTACGTTTTAATTACACATTTCTTTTTCTTTTCTTTTAATAACGCGTAAACCAAATTTCAACAATATATATTCCTATTAGAACGAACTCTACTTAGGTCAAAACCTGGTGCAGTAAAATCTGTTATTTTTACCACGCTAGTAAGTTGACCATCTTCTTAATTTGATCGCTTTCGCCAGGAACAGAATTGGTCCTACATTATATATTTTATATCAATCTCTATAAATTGACTACAAAGGTACACTGTTAACACTGCGGGTTGCATATGGCACCTTTTAGGGTGAAATGCTGTAGCACCAGCACCTCCATAAGGGTGTCAATTGACTACTTGCGGCATTCCTATGTGACTCTTAAAGGTGCCATTTGGTTCTGTATGGCACTTCTATAAGGGAGCCCGTTGGCTCTCTTTGGTACCCTTAAGGGTACCATAGAGAGCCAAATAGCACCCCTGAGAGGGTGTCGCATGTGCTACACAGTGCCTATGCAACCCTTAGTTTTAACAGTGCCAGTTAATTGGAAATACGCAAGTGGTCAACTTACACAGGTTTCACTATAGCTAGAACCACCCTGTATAACATATAGAAGAGTTGGATTCCTCAAATTTCAAAAATTTAGATTTACGAATTTTGATGGATTTTTGTTTTTTGTGGGATGAACCTACTTTCACCATTTTTGTAAAAATGCCTGTCCTTATCTTTATATGAACGATTTTTTGTTTCATTTTTTAGTGAGCGCCCAAAGAAGCACCGTCCAGTGCAAAAAAGAAAATGGTCTCTTCATGCACGACCAATACTGCGACTACTACTACGAGTGCGAAGATGGCATCCCCAAAGAAAAGGCCTGCCCTAATGGCCTGGCCTTCTCCGGCAAGGGCAGAGGACTTATGCAGAACTGCGACTACCCACACAGGGTCGGGTGCCCGGACAATGAAGGGCGAGTGATGGGGCGTAAGTACACTTCGATTTTAAAGATGTTAATTAGTTAGTTATTCGAGGCAGCTTTGATACAGAATTTCTCTATTTAAAACAGCCTCACTCATATTTTAATAGTTTTATTGTATTTCTTGTCAGAAAAGGAAAGAAAAATTCCTGGTTATGCAAAGTTAAGAAAGAATAAATATTAAATCCATTTAAAATAAATTACTCGCCTTGTTCAAAGGGACCCAGTCAATTAGGCTCACTTTGAGCAACGTCAGAAAAAGAGCGCGAAATAAATTACTTTAATGAAAGAAGTTCAAATTTAAAGCAGAAAAAGGAAATTACTAAATAGGGAAAAAGGAAATTCTATGCAATAACATAGCATAGAATATTACCATGTAGAAAGAGAAATTCTAACAACTTCAAATGTGGCTTCCACACAGTACCTTTAGAATTTTTAACTGATGCAATGAGCTGTGTACAACGTTGGTATTTTTTTTTTTTTTTTGTAAAACAAAGAATAGAAAACTCATTTCATAACCTTGGCAGGAGAGTGCTACACTGGACTTTCAAGTTTTTAAAAAGTCAAATATACATTGAAAATTTTGAAATGGAGCAAATTTTACCGACATGGTTCAAAGTTACCTTAGATGACTGTAGTTAAAGGTTGAAGTAGTTGCAGTTACTTTTACCTAGTGATGGGCATAATCGGGAGATTTGCATAATAGATAATTGAATATCATTCAATTGCGGATCATACGATTTTGAGTAATGTGATAGCTGAATAGTCAGCAAATCGAATTCTGATATCTCGAGTGATTTTAGAATTGAATGAATTTCTGAAGTGTTTTCATAATCGAGTGAATCGTTCAATTGATTTCCTAATTAAGTGATTTCTAAATCGAATGAGCATCTCGAGCATTTTCAAGGCAAATCGTTCAGTTTAACCCATTTGGCGGCGAATTTTGAGGAAGAAAAAACTTTTCTGACCTCATTTACTATCTGGATCAGCATAAACTTCAAGTTCAGTAACCTTACTGAATATACCTGCCTTGCCTTCAATGTTCGAGTTGACCGAAACAATGTTGAGTCCATTGTTTCGGTCACTCGTCTGGTCGGTGCTGATTCTGCATTAGCTACCAGTCTGTTTGGCACTCTTGGCTTCTTTAAGAGGTTTTCCACCTCCAGCTCATTCACTCCTATGCCGGGCTGATGAGTGCTAATAAGCACGAAACCGCAGACCTCGGCTGGAATTGACTGAGCTGGCGGTGTATTTCATGTAAAAGGACGGTTATTGTGAAATTCCGTAACTAGCAAAAGATTTTGATGTAGTCTTCTAGTCTACTATTCCCTGATTTTACAAGTTTGTGCTTGAAATTTAAGTAAACGCGACTGTTTATTGAAAAGACTTTTTCTTATTCTTTAGAGGCTCCCATCGGCACAGATAACTGCCCTTGGCTCTATGGGGTGTTTGCTCATCAGACGAGTTGTACCCGCTATTGGCAATGTTGGAACGGCACTTCCACTATTCAACAGTGCCCCTTCTCTCTGCTCTACAACGACATTCTCCATTCCTGCGACTGGCCAGACAATGTTCCTGACTGCCAGAAGCATCGTAAGTAGTTTGAAGTGTGTTTATATGTTTCTATAAAAGTTCAAAATCTGGTAAATGTCAAAATTCGTGGGTGAATGCTAACATTTAGACAGCAGAGATATCGGTGAAAGAACAAATACAGTGACCACCGCTTGTATGAATCACGTTTGTTCAAAACAGTTTTGATTCCACAAAGCGGCTTATTGAATAAAGCGACTAATTCAATAAAGCTGGATTAGTTTCTGTTCTTGACGATTTGATTCATTAAAGCGGCTGATTCAATTAACCACTGATTTAATAAACCGGCGTGCACTGTATTTCCGGCAAACCACCAGTGAACGTTCACATTCTCCAATTTCAGTATTTCACAGTAACATACTGTACATATATCGCTCATCAGCGACAATAGCGGCTGACCTCAAAAAATATGAAAAAACGTTACTAAGTATTGATTTAAACTAATGCTCTTTCTAGCCGAAAGAGCTTGTACAGAGTTCATTTAAATAACTAATGTTTGGTGGCATATTGACGATACAATCAATAATGATACATCATGAAATTTCATAGTTTAGAGGGAAAATTTTCAAACCTTAACACTATTAATTTAAACTACAAAAACCAACCACACAAAAAAAGCTAGATTTTTTTTATTTTTATTTTTTTTTTTTTTAAGATGTGCCACTATTGTCGTCAGTGAGCGATTTATTGCATACATGTACTTTTTTTTTCGTGCAGCTATAATTTCCTTTTTAGGATCATATTGTGTTGAGCAAGTGGTACTATTTTACATTTAACAGCTAATGATAAATCTGTTTGTATAGGAAGTAATTCTTCATGATCTTAGAGCTGTTGTTTTTTTCTCGACACGCCATTCCTACAAAAGGGTATGACTTCCTTCAGGTCAAAAACGTAATATTTCATCAAATTTAAATATTTTCCCCAATATCAACATGGTAGCTTGATACCCTTTGCAAATACTGTCTGGAGGAACTGTTTTGATATAACTAGAAAACCGCTAATGAATTATCAGAAATTCTATTTGATGCATTCACAAATACATATTCTTCTCCTTTATGAAGTACCATCTCCACATGTTTTATTCAATCACCTGTAGATGTTTCTTCCCGCAAATGGATAAAATTGTAGACTAACACCATTTTAAGGAGTAATAAACGCTGCTGACTATATCTCAAGATCCATAATCTTCCAAATTGGGCATAATTTTATTAATTTTGCCACTTAAATCATTGAAATTATTCATAGATGTTAGTAATGATGCTTACTTGTACGATAAAAATGATTCTGCAGCAATCCTCGGCAAAGGAATATTTCCTCAAGGTTCCCAGTTTTTTTATGCAAGCTTAAGAATCTTCCAGGAACATTGAAAAAATCGGACTATCTCAAGTGGAATCGATCAGTTGGAAAAATCTATAAAATCACAGACCTATTACATTAAGAGAGTTATTGTACTTCATGCCCTTTTAATTACGATGCTTTTTCGGGCATTAAAAATTGCAAATTTGCTGAATCATCAGGCAAGGACATTTCTGGGAGGTCACAGTGACCTCCAGCGCCCTCCTATCGGGAAGCCCCTGATGGCATTGTAGTTTCAACTGAATCCACTTGCTCTCAGTTCGAGGGAAAAGAAATTATATTCTATGTATCAAAGAGATAACACATAAAATCCATTTTAAACTAACTTAACGCAAAGAAGGAAACATGATGCGCAATTTTAGAGATTCTGTTTCATCTATATGAATATTTTTGAAAATTAATTAGATTTTTTTTTAAAAAATCATTCTAATTTTTCATTCTCTTTTTTCAGCTATCTGCAAAGACCAACCTAACGGTCACATTCCCATCGAAAAATCTTGCGGCAGGTTCTGGCTCTGCGTGGGTGGTTACCCCAGGTTGCAGAGGTGTCCAGCTGGTCTGGCCTTCAGTCAAACTGGCCTCAGGTGTGAACTCGCACAGAATGTACCAGGATGGTAAGTACACGCACGGTGTTATTCTTAGATCTGTCTTAGCTTCTAATTCTAATTTTGAGCTTGACCGGTATTGGAACCGCGCTGGGTTCACTGTCTTCGCCCTTGAGTTGCTAAAGCAAACGGCAGATATTAGGACGATTATCCCTAATTGATATACTTGGTCATCATCAAAGATATCGTTGGGAAGTGTTTTTTTTTTCTTTTTGCCAAAATTATTTTTAATTTACAGTTAATTCTATTTATAACATGTAAAAAACGCATATTTTTTCGAAAACTGTAATGTTAGCATAAACTTATTAGAATGTTCAACACAAAATATTACTTGAATCAATGATTTCAGAAGGGACTTAAGTCCTATTAAAAGCAATGGAGCTTATCAAATCCTTTCTGAAAGAATCGATTCATTTTAAGTCCTGTATGCCTTGTGATAAAAGAGAACAATGCTCTTGCTTAACAAAAAACAACTTCCAGTTTGTTCTGAAATTCAGAAACTACCGGATTTGTGATTTTTTTTTTTTTCTGAGCCGGGGACCTCAAAACTGCCGCCCTTACGCATCCTTCCTCGATGTTTTAATAACGAATTTCATTGAAAAATAACACAGAAATACGGTGAATTTGCCGCTTCCAGAAGTTGGTGCCCTGGACAAGAATCCCGGCTTGCTCACCCGTAGGAACGGTGCTGTTCATAAACGATTATGTTCAATGTTGTTTTGTGCCAGCTGGGGCTGGCAATTTGGGGGGCGCTGCTTCCCTTTTCCAACTGTACTGTGATTTGGTGTGAAATCAGACTTCCACAGTACACACTTGCCATAAGAACCGTTTCTAGGGTAAGCAATCATTCACAGCACATTCACGCAAAGAAAGGACAAGGACAGGAGAGAGAGAAAATACATCCGTGACCGAGTTGGGGTTCGAAACCAGGACCTCTTCGTTACAGTCAGAGTCCTCTGATCACTAACCAATTCAGGCGGCACTATGTTCAATGATATTCCAGTTTGTCTGCATAACCAGCACTAACTTGTCACATAACTAAGTCACGTGATGAATAGGGCTCGACCGATGGCATTTTTTGGCCGATGGGCCGATGCCGATTGTTGGCCGATTGTTCAAAGACAGCCGATGGCCGATTGTTTCCCTCCAAATGGCCGATGGCCGATGGCCGATGCCGTCGGCCGATGGCAAAAAAAAAAAAAAAATCAAACAGAAATAAATTGATAAGATTATTAGGGATTTAAAGGATCGCTGATTCATTTCATTTTACTTTCTTTCTACGAATAAGGAATCGTATAATCACAAAAAAAAAAAAAAAATCAGATTTCGACCTAAACTTCTATTTTACGATCACCCAGTTTAAAATTATCGCAAATTCTCTAGTGACGTCTTCATGCGGGTAAACTTGCGTCACTCAAAAACGTTAGGAAATAGTAAGTTGAAAACACATACGTACGTAATATGATCTGAAAGTTCAGGACAAATTGTATACAACCTTACCCTGAATAGTTCACATTACCGAAGCCTATCTACAAAATAGTCACCTTGGACGACTATGCACTTCTGCCAACGTTCGTATAGCCTAGTTCGTCTTCCTTTCGAAGCACTCCTGGAAGACATTTTACGCAACCTCCTGTAAGGCCTCTTGCGCTGCTGCTTTTTACTTCATCGTGGGGAAGAAGGCGACTTTCATGTTGAGGATGCACGGTTTGATTGGTCAATACTCTGATATGACAAACAAATAACACAACGTTTCGTCGGACTTAGCTCCGTGTGACTTCTACCTGTTCCCAGCAAAAAAACATTTGCATGGACGCCGTTTTCTTCCGTCAGGAGAAGATAAAGCTGCATCACAGAAGGTAGCGAAAAATGGCTTCCAGGAGTGTTTCCAAAAGTTATATGAACACTGGACGAAGTACATAGTCCCTCAAGGTGACCTTTTGAAGTTGGATGTGCTTCGGTAATGTGAATTATTCTGGGTAAGGTTCTATACAGCTTCTCCCCGAACTTTTGGGTCGTACTACGTACACTATGTATAGGGTGTAGTTATGCTTCTCCTTTTTTGACTGCTGTATGATGAAAGAGCAAGAACAACAGCCAAAAAAAAAAAAAAAAAGAAAGAAAAAAAAAAAAGGAAGAAAAACAAAAAGACTTTAATAACCAATTGATTTTTTTTTTTTTTAATTGAGCATATAACTAAGATTTCAGTAATATTGTAATAATGTATGGATTTAGGTACACTAAAAATAGTTAAAAAACATTAAATTATGTTGTTTAATCATTCAAAAAAAAGAATAAAACTATGAAACCGTCAAGAAATTACGCAATTAAAGTGAAAAGATTGCACGTAGACATTTTTTAGTCATCAAATTAAACAAAAAAGGTAAATTACATTTTAAATCATAATAGGAATATTTTTGTACCTATTTAAAATTTATGAAAAGAAAAGTTTGCATTTTTCATAAAAGCTATAACAGTGACATACATTTTGCTTAAAAAGAGAAATAGTCATAAAAAGAGCGAGGTTCTTAAAACGCAGCTATAATAAACAAACTCAATATTTACACCAAGTTCATAACTGAATAAATATATTACTTGATCTGATGTTTGCACACATAATATTGAACAATTTGATTTTTTAATCTTTTATGACGCTTTACAAACAAGTTCAAATTAAATTTTTAAATTTAAGAATAATTTTCTGAAAGTTAAAAAATTGCATAATAGAAAATCCTTGAAACGTTTCTATAAAAACGAAAATAACTTATTCATTGATTTTATATAAATACAAAAAAATATTTACTTACAACAGAAAAAACATCGATCACTATTAATGATGCAAAAAAGATGGCGCATTACGAAATAGAGGTGAAACAAGTATGACAAATACGCAAAATGACATTTCTTGACCAAAATAAATAATCGCTATAAATATTTAAGAAATGCTTGAAACGACGATGGAGGGTTAAGGGGGGAGGGGTCACCCTCTGATTTTGGAGTAACTCACACTTCGGCCCCAACTTCGGCCTCATTTTTTTAGTACAGAACCGCTACCACCAACGCCTCGGAAGAGTTTCTGAATCTACTTCAGCACATCTGAAGAAAAAATTCAAACGTCCCTTTGATTTTCGAATTATGTCACCATTCAAAACGTCTTTAATGAATTTCTTACATTAATGCTCTAGATTATTTCTAAACAATAAATTAAGTTGGAAAAAAAATCTCTAATTTTATGAATTGGTGTTAATTTAAAAAGCTCAGAAGTATAACTAGGGTTTAATTTCAGAAATTGAGGGAGTGGGGGGAGGGGCACGCAAGTGTTCTCGGAAATTCAAAAGATAGTCGTAAAATATAGAGTTCAAAATAATCATAAACATGGAGCAGAAAAATACTTTTAAAACTTGCACCCGAGTTTGTTTTGACGTGCAGTGGCGGATTTAAAATATAGCAAATGTTGCAATTGTACGAGAGGCCCCATAACCATCGTAGGAGTTACAAAAATGCTTAGGATAAATGTTTCACAACTTCTGCGATAGAGAAATAGGGCCCCAAAATATATTTCGACGGGCCCTAAACTTGTAACTCCGCCGAAGCGATACAGAAAAGACTGCATTACTGTGATTCATATTACAAGTATTGAAAAATTAAAAATTACCGTCGGTTAACAGGAATCTACCAAAATGACACAAAAACCGGTTTCACCATCTCATATTTGTTTCCATGATCTCCAATTCGGCAATATATCACCAAATGATTGTCAGTCTGAGACGATAGATTAGTTTTGCATTGAAATAAGTAATTAATAGCTATAAAAAGTAAGTAAACCGACTTTTCAGAACACCCGATCGAAAACAAAAAAAGAAGTGCACAACTGGAACGTACGCACATCCCACATGCGAAAACTTAACCTTCTACAGCGTAACATCTTAGAGTTATGACTTATGAGAGATATATACGTACATCCAGCTGCAAGAAACAACGCAATAATTAACTTGTTTGGTAATCTGAATGCAGTATTAAAAACTCTTTCAGGGGTGACTAAAATAGAAATTCATACTAAAATTTAAGTAAACAATTTTATATGAAAACAATAACTCTCTTTACTTTGTATTAAAAAGTAAAACAACAAAGGTCCTTTTTTGTTTCAAAAACATCGGCCAATTCCATCGGCTTTTCGATGTATTTTAAGGCCGATGGGCCGATGTTTCCTGCAAGTTAGCATCGGCCGCCGATGCCGATGCCGATGGCTAAATTGTTGAACCATCGGCGCCGATGCATCGGCCTGGCCGATGCATCGGTCGAGTCCTAGTGATGACGACGAGCAGAATAGTTAAAATCAGCTTTTCGAATTTTGCTTTTGTTTATCTCAAAGTAAGAGGGTAGGGAAAATGTCACTTCGATCAATTAAAATTAAAGAGTCAAAATCAACAATTTCAATTCGTATGAGCTGGATACATCCTAGTCCCAAATTTTTGCTACTCTGAAAAATAGTATGTTTCTCTTAAGATATTTTTTCAGAGATATGTTTCACTAAAGTGTCTGAGAAGTTTTTTTTTTTTTAAGGGGCACGGGTATGTTTTCTCACAGATCTTTTCTTTGGCATATTTTCCTGGAGATGTGTCTATAGGGAGGGGACCTGTATGCTTCGATTCATGGAAATTCGAAGCGAGCTTTATGAGCAATTCAGAACAATTTCCTTTGATTTCTCAAAGCAACAACTGCGAGAGTTAAATTCAGTCTTCAAACTTCCGATCTGTATTAGTTGCAAAAAGACAAGCGAACTACAGATTATTATTGCTTGGTCTGAAGCAATTCTAGTGGATTGATTGAAATTTTAGTCTTAGCTACTATATTAGTTGGTTTTAGTTTTTCTTTTCTTTTCATTTCATTTAATTTTTTTTTTAACGATATGTAGAAAAAAAAGTTGTTTCTTCTAAAAGTACTAATTTATAATTCTTTCATTCTTTATAAATAACAGAGAAAATATCATCTCTATCGATTATAGCCAAATCTTGCACTTAACTTCAATTGAGACCTAATGATTACAAAAATAGCTTTAAAACCGAAACCAACATACAGATTCTTGATAATCACCCATTAATTGCAGAATACGTGTTTAAATATTCCTTTAGGTCGCATTCAAAACCAATTATTTGTGGGGGGAATCATATCTCTCTCTCTCTCTTTTTTTTTTGTCCAAATTATGTATCAACCATTGCTCTTTCTGCATCTCAGCTTCAACAAACATCCAATAAAGCATTTTTTCAGCTCCTAGATTTTAAACTTAGTTTCTAATCTAGAGGTTCTTAATTTCTAATGTATCTTCTAATCCATAACTAAACCACTTCTAAAAAATAATCCTTACTCACAATGCAGCAATTATCATATTTGTATTGGAATTCAGTCGGTTTTCCAAACTAGTTAATGATGCGGAAATGCATTCGAGTTGGAATAGTTTTATTTGGCAATAGCTAATTAGCAGCACGTGTAAAGGCCGTTTTAATTATCTTACGCTTTACAATAAGAGGAAAGAAAAAATACTCGTTGAAGAATCTAGGTCGGTATTTATATGGAGATCATTAGCTTCCAGGAAATAGTGAGTCCTTACGTGTTTCTGATGCCAGTAACCTTTATGGAGCATTTCTCAAGGCTGACGGTAACGTAGAAATTTCACGTTTTCTGGACTGAGCAACTCCACGTTTTCTCCAACAACTCTGCTTTTTTTTATATATATATAAAGGTCTTATTTCTGCTGTCTCACCTGACCTATATTAACAGAGTTTTAACCAATACATAGTATTTCGCTATAACATGCACTTTGTCAGGTCGAGTTAGTCATTGTTCAAGAATAAATATACAACTTATTTCGTTTCATAGAAATCATGTAATCGCACGATGATGATCGCTGAACATGATTCATAACATAGAGGATGTCAATTTGTAGCTAGTAATATAGGCAGTGAGAAGCATAGAGATATAAGTGGAGTTTTTAAAGTTTCGAGTGAAACGCGTTAAAAAAATCAGATCCTAGGTAAGCGTTCATCGATTTTTTTTTTTTCTAAATCATGCTGTATAGCAGTTCCCATTAAAGCTACTAGTACCATCTCTTGCCCTAAAACAGAGAAGAAGTTCTCCTAATATTTGTACTGATTACCTCGAAATTTTTAATTTTGTCACTCACTCTACTTTGCTTCTCAGTGCCTCATATGAAAATGACTGAACTAGTTATAAAATAAATCAACCATTTCGACTTGGTGAAAAACTTCATTGTCGTTTTAAAACACTTATACTCAATTTTTCAATTTGTTTTCTCCCAGAACGTTCTGGCTTTATTTTTATTAACCTAGACAGTTATCGCTAAAAACTTTCATCATCTTTTAACCTGGACGTTCATGCTTTGATCTCATTGATTTGTACATAACAGTTCCAATTTTAGGACACATGATATGTATCTGCCACGGACACATTCACACCTCAAAGCACCCTTTATCTTTATCTGCTCTGCAACAGCTTCAAACTTGCCGATGTCCCGTTATTTTAAACCTAGAGCAATATCGTATAATCATCGACCAAGAAACAGTTCTAACTTTAAATTTACAGCTTTTTCTACCTTTGTGCGGAAATGTGAATCCAATTGTATCCGAATAATGTGCGAAAAAATGTTGCGTATTCGTTTTTCGAGGTTCCAAGTAGCACTTTTTTGAATGTGAAAATTTCTTGATTTCCATATGCTAAGCACCAGTCGCAATCAACTGAAATGCATACCATCCCGAAGAACGCTCATACAATATTTTTTTGCAAGTTGTGGCATAATAATGTTCCTTTGTTCTGTAACTACAGCAGTTTATCGACGGGGATACTAAATTTAAAGCTTACACCAACTTTCTGTAGTAGACAGTAATACCTAAGGAGCTTGTGCACTCTCACTGCGTAGACAGCTTTGAACTGGACACATAACCATTGAAAACTATTAATAATGGATCTAACCAGGACATCTACTTTTTGAATATTTTCGATCATTGCTGTGGTCATTTACACATTTGATAGATCAAATGACCCATCTGCACAATTGCTCGGCAAACCAACTTTTTAGATGAAAAATTCTTGCAAGCCCGAATTGCCCGAATTATGTTGTTTGCAAGACTAACTCGATTATACTGCCGTGTGTAGGCAAAGGGCAGTAACTGCAAATTTTTCATTTTTCTTTTTTTTTTTTTTTGTCATCTATTGTACGTTATCTTTATTGTACAAGCTCGCTTATTTGGTTTCCGCTGAAAAAACGGCTCGATAAAGACGTCTAATTCCAACATTTCCCAGTTGTTAGTATTGAATCCAAAACGCGTTTCTTCAAATATCTCGAAAACTCATTTTTGCAGATACTGCCGTTTACCTGCACACGGCAGTATAGACTCTGAATACTTTCAAAGCTGTCCAGCGCTGTCATGCAATATATACATACGAAAGATATTAAAGGGCAAGGGTAAGACGTGGGACCTGTGAGCTGATGGACTTAGATGCACTTCGGCCCACCTACTCGGATGTCTCACAAAGATGTTATGTTCAATTTTTATTTCCTCTTATTTTGATATTGTCGTTTGCTATCTGCACACTGGCGAATGATGTAGCATCGAAGCTGCTGCTAAAAGAAAAGAAAAAAAAACTTTTGACAGGTTTGAAAATTGATCGAACTTGGTGTGTTAGAAAAAAGCTCACCTAATTAGATACATGAAAAGTTAAGAAAAAAGACAAAAAAAAAAAAAAAAAAAAAAAAAGAAAAATACATTGAAAACACATGTCCCAGAAGGTGTGAACGTGCTGTTTCACCAATAGCTCTATAACTTTTATCGATTTATAATTAAAAGTTACCCCTAATGAAAGATCTCAAGCATCAGTTTTGTAAAGTAGTCGATATTTGGGTCAGATACATTATAATTATTGCTTTTCTACGAACGATAATAATTAATGAGCATTTGCGAAAAACAAAGACACGTTTGATTTATGACTTTCTTTTTTTCCTCCAGCCTTTTTGACAACGCCAAATTTCTGTTATAGTTGCAATGATGCCCCTGGGGCTACTGCGAACTAAAAGAACAGGTCGTAGCTAGCACTCTCATCCCCTATCTCAGTAGGTCATCGAGGCAATTTTCTTCAGTTATACTTTCCTTTTGCCAGTGCCCAAGGTTGCTCAGAAAGCATTTACTTTCCCATTTTTATGGTCACTGAAAGGGACTCATGGCTGTATACTTTTCTGAAATAGAAAGTGAGGATAGGAGGAATCGGGGGGGGGGGGCATGTGTGAAAATATTTAAATGTGGTAATTTTTATTCAGAAAGGTTGCTCAATGACCAGCAAACGTACACATATTTCCAAACGTTACCTCTACAAACTCATACAGCTTCGTTTATCCGGCTTAACTGGGACCAAAGGCAATCCGAAAATCCGGATATATCAGGTTATATGAGCATGGGGGGTGCCACTTTTTACTACTGAGGACGGAATTCCGTCTTTAGAGAATCGGTAACCATAGGCGGATTTAGGACTGAGTTCCTGGGGGGGCAGGATTTTTTTTTTTTTTTTTTTTTTTTTTTTGGAACAACATTTTTAGGAAAGACCCCGGAGGAAATGATCTAAAATGGATATAAATTTCTGCATTTTGAAGTCTTATAAGGGTTAGTTGGAAATAATAGGCAAATATTTTTTTTTTTTAATTTTACGCTTTAAAAGTGCTTTGTGATGCAAGTTAATACTTTAAAAGAAATGGTGCACAGATTTAGAGAATAGGTATCAAGAGTTTAACATACTACGCATTTGAACAATTCTTCATTTATACACTTGATAAGAAATAAAATTAAAGCACACTTTGCTTAGGAGTTTCCAAGACTTGTCTAATTATTTTCAAGGTTTGGTTGGTTAGATTGGGTTTTTGGTTTAAGAGCCCTTGTAGGCTATACTGCGCCAATCTTTTCAGGGATTTTAGAACCTATCAATAATTTGCACTTTCCAGCCTCTGAAATTGAGTAGTAGATTATACAATTGTACAGTATTGTTCAAACTTGTAAGAAACGGCTATTTTAAGTTTAAAAGAAAAAATAAATTTTCATTTCCTATTCAAAAAAGAAAAAATCATGATTTTTTTTTGTTATAAGATTTTGGAAGATAAGTTGTTACTATATAAACTCCTCCCAAAACTGGGGAGCATTGTCCCCTTTGCCCCCCCCCCCCCTATAAATCCACCCATGCTCTTCTAAACTATTCAAAAACGAAAAAATGATTTTTTTTTTTTTTAATTTTTGGAAGATGTGTTGTTACTACATAAAGTCCTCCCAAAACTGGGGGGGCATTGCCCCCCTCTGACCCCCCATAAATCCGCCCATGCGGTAGACGGATTTATGTCATTCTGTTGGAAATTCTTGAAGTTAAATTTTCAGTCACGTAAACGGTTTTTCAATTCTAGTCTAGTTGATGTCTGATTGACGATCCAAGTACGCCATGAGGTTTTTTAGGATACCATAATTTGTTATGCAAACTATGCAAGAGCCATACATTTAACCGAAATAAAATAAATAATGTTTGGCTTACTTATAGTTACGTTCTTGCTATCATTATTTGAAATTATTACTCAAATTAATATTTGGATTATCTGGAGATCTTGGTTAACGAGGGTCGGATAAACGGTTTTTTACTGTTGTTAGGAATCCGCTCACATTGTCAAAAAGCCGGGTCATTGTGGGGTACGCGATGCGAAAATGCCCTAAATATAGGAAAACAAGTGGATCATCTGAAGTAGATTTTGGACCTTCTCCTTAACAGGTGCAAAGCGGGATACTTCAGAGCAGGTATTGATGAACTGCAGATTATGATGTAAACGGCTGCTATATTAAAAATTCCTACTCCCTGGGAAACAAACGAGCTCATCGCATTTGTTTTCTGAACGCGCTCTATAAGAGATTTTTATGTTGTTCAAAGTTTTGATACACGATTCTCAAGAGAATAAAAACTTTGTTGAGGTTACGAAATACATTTCTACAGTGGTCGGCAGAAAATATTCCATATTTTCAGCTTTAATAAAGAGGGAGAATTAATTATACAAAACAGAACTTTTCAAAAAATAGGGTGAGAAAATAAAAAAACGCTACTTGCCAAAGAGTCGGTGAAATCTTCGGAATAAAAAAAAAAAAGTCAATCATTGTTACTAAGGCATGAACTGCAGTACAGTCGGATCCCGACTTACGCGAGGGATGAGTTCCAAGACCCCTCGCGCCAGTTGAAATTTCGCGTTGTGGAACAACGTATGTTTAAAAATATTTTATAAGCATACCCAATTATTTCAGACCTGTGTTAATAGTCCTCAAATTGTTTCAAACTATTTTCTCTATTTCAGCGAACCTCCACCTACCACACCAGCCCCTGACGATGAGGATGACTCCAAAGCCGGAAACTTAGTCGCCGGAGCAGACGCCCCTCCTCGCCGTCCAGCAGCTAGACCAGCCGGACAATTCAGGCCTCAAAATGGCAAATAAATTAGGACGGCACTTGGACGCTCGAAAGACTTCGACGGCCTAGGCCGTCTGAATCATTCTCAAAGACAGAACATTCTCGTAACTTAGTTTCTAATTCAATTCTGTTTGCATATTTTTGTGCCAAAAATATTATTTTGTTTGGAGAGAAAAAAAATCTTTTCCACTTTCACAGAGTCTAGATTTCTAGAACTACAAACTGATTCCAATATCGCTTGCCTATGGAGAGATGGCTGATGACTGGAAGCGGAAAATGAACCACTTCTTTTTGTAATAGGTAGGATCAGCGATAACACGTACGCAGTTAAGTTTTTACTGCGTGTGTGTTCTTGCTGATCCTTCCCATTAAAAAATGAAGTGGTCCGTTTCCGCTTCCAGCTCACCCACCATCTATCTCTCCGTGGTCAAGCTATAAGTTTTATTCCTGTTCACCAAATGGTTCAAAACGCATCTATTACATGGAATAATTTTTCGATCTACCTTTCGCTCAGCCAACCGCTTAGACAACCTCCTTTTACCACACTTTCAGATCAACGTATAAAAGCGGTTCTGTAAGATTAATTTATTACTAGCCAACAAACAAAATACAAACAATTATAAGATTTTTTTATTTTTTTGAATCGGAGAATTTTTTCCAGCTTGAAATTCACAGAAAACGTTCATTCAAGCGGTGAGCTTGGTTGGTATAATGAAAAGTGGATCAAAAAGATATTCAGTGTGATAGCAGCTTAGACGACTCTTTTTCACCCCCGTTAATCAATTAAAAGTTAACGTCTTTATTTGGAACTTCCAAACTCTTTGAACTCTTAATTTTTTTTCTTTTTTGGAAATAATAGGATGTAATTCTGTTTTAGAACTGTATTTAATTGGAGTTATTATTTATGTATGTGCTTTCGTAACTGGTCTTTTATACATTTCAAGTTTGTTCAATTTTTCTTCCACCGATTTGGATGTCGGATGCAGCTTGTTCTTGGCTGCTTTGCAGAGTTTTAAGCAAAGCAGTTTTTTTAGTGTCACTCTATTCAATGTCATAACTTCACTGTGTAAATTACTCACATGTAAATCAACAAGATAAGTATAGGAAGAGTATGCCACTTGCAATCTTGGATAAGCCACGTGATACAAGATACAGTAAGATATTGTTGGATGAAATAAAAATAGTATTCCCTCCACGATTCTAAAAATCTGAAAACAAACAAAAATTCCAAACTTTACCCATTGTTTCTAATCTGTTATGTGGCAAATTCATATTTCGATTACCCAAGTTGTCTGTATTTGTACCGAGAATTCTTGTAGTATTTTCTCTGACTTACAAAATTAATGACACGGGAAATTAGACTGCTAGTTAATCCCAGATCGCAAGTGTACTACTCTATTTATACACCTCATTGAAATAAATCGACTGGTGCGATGGATATTAATAAAGTTTTTATACATTTCAGCTTTGTTATCGTGATTTCGGTTGGGTGTCGGAAAATAGATTTTGTTAGAAAATCACTCTTTGTAGTTATGTGCACGTTGGGGAAAATAACCTCGATGAAAAATCGAAAAATTTTAACTTATTTTTGTCAATTGCATCTAGGTGAAAAGACCTTTTATTTTTTTAAGCCTCGTGAATTCACTTGCACAAGCAGTCACTGTTTTTATAGTATTTATCTACCTCTGCACAGAAAATAAGCATCGAGTGGATAATTTTACGTTTTTATGTAAATAGACACCTGAATAAATGTTTTTTTTTTTATTTTGTGTGTGATTTCTGTGTACTATAATGAGTTACATCATTCATTTTACAAGTTAACCTTAAGCATAGTTTGCACTCACTCATCAAACAGAAAACAGCTACAATCGGCAAACCATCAAACAGTAAATGCGACTGACCCTCGAATTAATAAAACCCTCGAATGTATTGTCCGACCACGTTCACGTAGAAAATTGGCTAGCAACCAATTCAGATGCTTTATTGGAATGAGTTTAGATGGGGAGAAGGGAAAATAACGATGACGTTCTGATGGACACTGCTTCAAATTCGGCAAACTGGCATCTCTCTGAAACATAATATTTGTGTCAGTTTCCACCTGTGAACCGGATGTTCACCTTTCTATCTCATCGATGGTCCAACCAGGGCTGCGGAGTCGGAAGCAAAATGGCCGACTCCGACTCCAGGATGTTGTAACGTCCGACTCCGACTGTATTTATTTACTTATTTCATTTTACAGTAGCCCCTCGTTATATCGCGTCTCGTTATATCACTCATTCGGATATATCGCTCTTTTTTTCTGTCTCCTGAAATATTAAAGTCTAAGAAAAAAAAAAACTTCGCTTTAAGTTTGAAACCATTTCTGAAAACATATGGTATTGCTCAGAGAAAGTCTCTTTCTTCTTTTTTTGTCAATAAACAAAAGGAAGCTGTTCTTCAGAATCCACTGGAAAAGCAGCAGCAATACCTGTCATCCAAATGTACGTACCCGCGGCCCGCGCAGTATATATCAGTCTGTAAACTATTGTACTTGACATTTTCTTTTGTTCTGATACATTGCCTTTACAATGAGTGAGAGACATCAAGCAAGTGTCATACTAGCCCATGTAGAAGAGCACATACGCCCTTCATTTAGCACAGAAAAGATTTGTGCTTGGTTGCACAAACCGGGATTTGCATCAAAAAAAAAAAAGAATGATACACTGTTAAAACTACAGGTTGCGTTTGGCACCTTTCAGTGGTGAAACGCTTGTTCACCAGCGACACCCGATAGAGAGCCGAAATTGCACCCTTAGCAAGGGTGAAAAACTGGCTCCCTTCACCCAACCTGCACCGTAGGTGATAGATGGTACTCTAGGTGAGAAAATGGCACCTTTATTGCTTCCTAGAGAGATTCCCCCCCCCCCCCCGTGTTGTTTGCGTTTTTTAATACAATTGTGTTTTATTTATTTTGATTTATATATACGAAGGTATTTGATCACATTTCAACTTTCGAACATAGTTTAGAAGTGTTCATGACTTTAATTTGTCTGTTCGTGCACTAACTTTCTTATATTCACACTTGGATTGCTCAGTAATGAATATGTTGTTGACAACTTTTAATGCATGATCCGTACTGAAAATGAATAGGGAAGGTAGTTATCAATCATTTATCGGAACAACCAGAAATATTAGGTAACATTAGATTAGAATCATGGGAAAATAAAAGCGTTCATAAACGTTTAAAATTTTAATCGAGCGTAACATATCAATACTTAGTATAAGATTCGATATTTGAGTATCCTTATGCGTACAAGATAAATACTGATTTAAAAACCCTTCTTTCCAATGTCAAGTTTTCCAAAATAAAAACGAGTAGATAACTACATTCGCTTCATGCAATAACGCCTAAGAAAGATACGTTAACCAAAACACGATGTGAAACTCATGAGTCAAACGCTGAGTGAGAAAGATTTCTTTTCAGGCGGTTTTTTTTTCCCCCCGCCTTTGCTGCTCTGTTCGTTTCCACTACGTAGTTATTTCATTTGAGAAGAAATAGAAATTGGTATATTGGCTGCTCACGTCGATGCATTTTTATTCCGGAATTAGCAATTCAATTATCAGCTGATTTAAACATTTTTATTTTTAATGTTGTTGTTGTTCAAGATAGTACTGATAGATAGTTTTAGGTAACAGTTTTGCAGGATATAAATAGCAAGATAATAAATATTTAATAAGGTAAACGGAACAATAAGCAGTTGTCAACATACTTTAAACACTTTAAATATGTTCGAAAGCTCTAAGTGCTACAATATGATCAAATGCCTTTACTTACGTGATATTTCGAAGATTAATCCACGAAATTTTCAGTTTTGTACTTCATTCAATGTGAAAGCAAATTTCGTTGCAACTTCCTTCGTTCGCCATTCCAACTGAAGTTGTCGTTGGACGATTAGTCATAGCGCATGCGCAATGAGTCGCTCTCCTATTGAATCACTTTTGTTAACGTCGTTCACCCACTGAGGAACCAAAAGCACCTTGACGACACTTCCTAGCCTCGGTTTCACCCCGCGGCACTGTTTTTTCACCCTAGGGTGAAATTCTTTACCCCTGTGGCACTCCTGGTTTTAACAGTGTATGGACCGGCAAAAGAGTTTTCTGTAAACAATGGGGTTACTTTTACTTTTCACATCCTTTCTACAGCAAGTCAAAGATATTAGAAAGTCTATTGGGAATAAGAAGGTATTGGAGAATGCTCACTCTTATCTTTTGGCAGCTCAAAAAGATCGTCTTCATTCACCATTTGATGTTTTTAACTTTCTGACGGTGAAAATTTACTTAAATTTCAATCTTGTTTAAATTTTAATAGGTGTGATAGTACATTCGTGAATTACATCGAAACCATTAGAAAATCATGTCAAAAAGAACGAATGCTAATTTACTTATGTATTGGACTTATAACTTTTTTTTAATGATCTCTGTTATATCGCGCTTTCGGATATATCGCTCTTTTTCTTTGTCCCCCGAAAAGCGCGATATAACGAGGGGTTACTGTACTTTTTAATCCCCCCCCCCTCGATGAGAAAAGGAGAAAACCTCTAAACAGAGATTGAAATATTAACTCCTTTTTATAAAGTTTTCGCGTTGTATTTTTTTGGAAACCTAACATGCATACAACGTTAGAAATTCAATTTGAAAATCAAATTTTCCTATAGTTACGATTTTAAAAATGAGATTTCCTTTAAAATCCCCCTTTTTTAATTGAAAAGGATTAATTTGTTCCCCTTTAATGTTTAACAAATAGATGTTGATCAAATCGTGTGCTTTCAATTTTTGAAAGCAGTAGCTTAAGAGAAAAAAAAGCTTTTTTGCATTGCAAAGTCAAAAAACCTTTCTTGCGAGGGAAAGGTCCGCTCCGGGGGACACCCATCTGGTGGGTGACACCCTAAGGTAATCTATTCTTAATTTTAATTTTATTGACTGCTTTAGAATTAACCTTAATATGAATATTTTTAAATTAACTGAAATCACTGAACGTTGTAACAAAGAAATCATAGACTTGTTTTATTTCACACGTTTTAGTAAGAAACAAGCTTATAAACATAGTATATTTTATCGGATCTTTTGAATTTGTGCCTCCGCTCCAACACTTACATTTGAAATTACCGAACACCCTCAGCAATTCCTTCCCAAGCTACGGATCCTGACTTGCTCAAGGATTGCATTCCTTTTACTATTTAACTGGGATCAAAGTAAAAAATATATCATATTTTTATTTGAAAGTAATTATTGTAAATGTTAGGCAACAAAACCGTTTTCTGACAGTTGCTATTAGTTAAAGAAAGTTAAAAAAAAAAAAAAGCAAATTAGCGGATCAGTGGAAGTAGCTACTACAGAAAGTGAAAGTTCGATAAATAAACGAGCTGATGTGTGCATCACATGACTTCCTTTTACCCCCAATTTAATGTCATTTCCCCATTACTGGCAGTTTTAATGTGATTCAATAGTTTACTCTCTAAATATCCCCAACAGTAACCAAATTAAAATCAGATTTTAAAAAAAAAATCGCCAAATTTCTCGCCAAGTTGGTGACAAAACTTGGCGACCAAAAGACTGGCAATCTATCGCCAAGTGTTCGCCAAATTACAACACCACTTGAGTTTTCATCGAAATTAACAATTATTTCCCCCCAAAAGGGGGAAAAAGTCCCATTTAGAAACACCCAAATGCAACCAAAAGGGGAGGTGCACAACTAGACCCCACTAGGAGTCTACGTACCAAATTTCAACTTTCTAGGACATACCGTTCTTGAGTTATGCGACATACATCCGCACATACGCACGTATATACAGACGTCACGGGAAAACTCGATGTAATTAACTCGGGAATCGTCAAAATGGATATTTCGCGTGTCTATACATTCTTAGGCACTTATCCACGTGTGGTCGAGTCGGGGGAAAAAAAAAAAAAAACTCATTTATTCGGGGGTGAGTAAAATGGAAATTAAAGTCGATTTTTGAGTGAAAATTTTTTTGCAAATACAATACTTCCTTTTTTGTAAAAGGAAGTAAAAAAGGCAGCTAGTTGCCAATGGCAGTTATTTTCGTATTAATAGGTCTTTGTAAAATGGAACCAATTTGTAGTCAATTTCTTGGTAAGTAAGTGAAAATTAGAGAGAAAAAAAGAAGCCCAGAATCGGTATGTTTTTCAACGACTCAGACTCCGAATTCTTTACCCCAAAATCACTCCGACTGACTCTTCGACTCCGACTCCACAGCTCTAGGTTCAACAGTACTCTAGCGAGGAATCTGGAAGCAAGAAATAGCATACCACGAAATAAGAAGTAAACATTTTCCTTTGTGCAGAAACAATAACATACAACTGTTAATTTTTAGTTACTCAAGTGTTTTAAACAACCCCGCATGCAATGTAATACGTTGATAACAGCATATCTGTGGAATGGTATTATTGCTTTATTCCTAACTGAGTGGTTTTTCTAAAAAATATGAACGAAGTATGGTTACAGATGATATTAAGTTTCGTTTTTGAGCCAACTTCAAAAATTATTCAAATATTTAAAAGTATATCGATGGTGTTCAAAAGAATAAAATTATTTTTTACTTTTTGGAGCAATTTCTAGCTGCAGTTTTGAAGTTGGTTCTAATTTCTTCAAAAATATTTTTATCGTAAATTAACAAGCATTATAAGTTGAAAACGAAATTAGAAACACCAAATGCGTGCGTCTATTTCAAGTTGGCTGAGGACGAATCATTATCACTTCCTCTTCATAAATAATTCCCCAACATCATCTACATCAGGTCAATAAGAAATGACGCCATTTCTGTTGCAAATTTTGGTGTTATTTTTTCATTTGCATCATCTTCTAAAATTGGAACTCCATAAGTCTTTATTTTTCTTTGTTGCAAGTTTTACAAATACATAGTCACCAGCTTTTGCAGCTCAACTATATCCCTTCTTGGTCTTGTAGTTCATCATACAAATTTCTTCACCAGAGTTGCTCATCAGGCTTCATTTTAAAATCATTACTATTATGACTTAACCATTGTAGGGAAAATTTAC